>NC_056745.1:1530823073-1530948073 GCF_019279795.1 Protopterus annectens | reverse complement strand
AAACAAAATCACTACTGATTCTAGGGACAACCAAAAAGCATTTTATAGCTATGTCAAGAATCTCAATGGCAACACCCACATCTGTTCTGAGTTACAGCACAACGGCATAAAAATTACAGAACCAACTGATATTGCCAATGACCTGGCAGATAGGTTCGTGCTAACTTTATCCCCCTCTCCCCCCTAAAAGGGCCCATATCTATACAGGAAGAATGCAGAGGCCCTGTAATCACAACTACACAGGTAAAAGCTGCGCTCTCTAAAGCCAAAAACACAGCATCCATGGGACCGGACAATATTCCAGGCTGCATTTTACACGAACTTCCAAATGAACTGACTCCCCACCTAAGCACCATGTTCAATCATAGTCTCACATTAGGCTTTGTGCCCACTGAAAGGCACACAGCAACAGGTATCCCACTCCACAAAGGGGGAGCCACCACTGATCCTGGGAACTATCACCTTATTAGCCTGATGAGCCTGGTCTGTGAGGCCATGGAACATATCATCATGGAACTCATCAACAAAGATATTGGTAACCTCAAAGCTCTGGACCCCACCCAGTTTGGGTTTGTGAAAGGCAGAGCATGCCTCCTGAACCTGATCAACTTTTTTGTCGCAGTCACCAAAGCTGTAGACGAGGGTAAGGTGGTTCACACAGCCTATCTTGACCTTGCCAAGGCTAACACCATCCCCCATTCTGGAATTATATCTAAACTCACTAAACTAGGTATAAATCCCTACATCACAAGATCGGTTGCCAATTTGCTCACTGACAGAGCCCACACTCTAAAAGTTGCAGACTCCAAATCTGACTTCAGACCAGTGACAAGTGAAGTACCACAGGGTTCAGTCCTGGGACCTCTCCTGCTTGGTTTCTACTTCTCTGAAGTACAGGCTAATACAGAAAGCCTTTGGCAAATGAAGTTCGCAGATGACTGCAAACTAGGAGCCATAGTTGAGTCCCCAAATGATGTAGGCATCCTACAGATGGGCCTCAATGAGACAGATGCCTGGTGTCAGAGCCATGGCCTCAAGCTCACTGCCAAAAATGTATTGTCATCCCCTTTGGTAAAAACTCTGTACCCATGAACTACGACACAGGCGTCAGTCTACTTAACACCGAATGTGTGATAAGAGACCTGGGGACCTAGGTGGACAGTAGTCTCTCCTTTGAAAACCACATCACCACAGTAGTCAGGAAATCCTTCTAGGTGGCGCACCTCATCACAAAAGGATTCTCATCTAGGAAAAAAGAGGTCCATTGCTCCCCACTACCCGACACTCATTAGACCCATTATAGAGTATAACACCCCTTTTGGAATGTACCTCACAAGACATCTGCAGCAGCGGGAAAGGCCACAGAAGTACCTCGCAAAGATGATTACTGGCCTTAAATAGATGCCCTACACTGACCGTCTCAAAAAACTCCAGCTTTACTCCATAGCATATCGCCTACACTGAGGTGATCTCTGCCTAACATATAAAGCTATGCCAAACCCAGAGCTGTTGGACATGCTACAACTAAAGAAATCCCAAGCTACACGCTCTAGAGACCTAAACCTTGTCACTACAATAAACAGGACATGCTGGAGGGATAGATTCTTGTCCCATAGTCTTCCCATACCCTGGAATAAGCTACCCATCTGTGTCAAGCAAAGCTCCTCATTAGCACTCTTCAAGAAAAATCTTGATAAGGGGATGGGAAATAGGAAACACAGCCTGAGGATCACTTCTGTGGCTCTGCTCGATAGGGGCACAGGAAAAAAAACTTTCTTGGCTGGTGTAAGTCAAGAAACCTTGTTGGCTAGGCTTACTTAGGCCCTTGGGCCGATGGCCTAGTACCTTCCAAGGAACCTATGAAGAATTTGACCTACAGTTTGATAGGTTTTCCTTTTTTTCCTTTTCCTTAACACACCACTACCATCTCTGTTTGCACATTTAGCCTGGCACTGCTTCTTCAAATATGTAACTAAACAAAATTGATAATTTCTCCCCTAACGGCTTTTCCTAGTGTTACTACAATTTTGATCCTATTTCGCAAGCTAACAACAATGTGACTGAGAATACACATAACTATTGTCTTAGAATTGTTACTAGCTCAATGTGTGATTTCAATGTTTATAATTATTCAGACTTTAATGTTAATTGTTTATTAGTGGATGTTTTGGCCAAATGACACACCTTTGTGCCCAGTAAACCTGCTGATATTTCATGGACACTTATAGACTTAAAATTGTTTATAAGGAAGCTAAATTTGAAGTTATTTTTTATGTCAGATGCTATACAGGGTGGTGATTCTGACTCTAACTCTGATTGTTTTAGAATTGCCAGTACTTTTAACCTAAATACTTTACCTATATTAACAGTATTTGAACAATTATGTGAGTATGACATCAGGAATATGCGTCTGTTTAGTGATAACGCTAGAGTTAATAACTTAACTAGGAATAACTGGGAATTGCTTTATGAACTGAAGAATAGTGGGGTTAAAGTGATTAAACCTGATAAGGTGGGGGCCTGGTCATAATGAATGAAACACATTACAAGTCATGTATGCAAGAAATGTTGGATACTAACAATTATGATGCAGCTTCCATTAATGAGATCAATACAGCGTATAGGTATATTAGGACGTATTTAAATGAGCTGCTCATAGAAACAAGAATTTCCATCGATATTTCAAATTATCTAATAATATTAGCCCCCTGCATCCCAGTCATTTTTGGCATCCCAAAAATTCATAAAGATTTTAGCAACCCCCCTTTTTGGCCTATAGTTAATGGCCGAAATAGTATAACGTACCCCATGACTAAATATGTGGACCACATTCTGAAAAAGTATGTTAGTACTGAGACCCAAATTTGTAAGGATTCCTGGACCTTTTTGGAAAAAATTAATGGCCTGCGGTATAATGAGTCTTAAAACTTTGCCACAATAGATGCAAAAGACCTTTATACCGTAATACCACAGGAACTTGGTATTGAGTGGGTAACTGAGGTGCTACTTGATAAAGGGATCGACAATGATGAACTCCAACTGGTCCAGAAATTTTGGACATTATTCTTAAGAACAACTTTTTCATGTTCAATGATTCCTTTTATATTCAAATGAAAGGGGTAGCCATGGGGTCACCATGTGGGGCTAGCTTTGCAAATCTGGTCATGAGTTTTTGGGAGAAGAAATTTGTTCTGGAACATAGGCTATACTCAAACTATTTAGTTTATCACACCTGATATCTGGATGATATATTCCTAATTTCTGAGGGAGGAGCTGACATATTTAACGAATTTCTGGTATACATTAATACTACAACTGATTTTTTAAGATTTACTAGTAACTTTCATATAAAGAAAATTGCATACCTGGATGTATACTTACAGAAAGACAGGGTCAGACAGAAGTATGTGGCCACCATCCACAGGAAGGACATGTACTCAAATTATTTCCTCCACTTTACCAGCTCATACCCTATGCATCAGAAAAAATCCACGGTGAAAGGCCAGCTAGTTAGGGCAGCCAGAATGGTTTCAAACTTGGTAGATTTTAAGGAGGAATGTAATTTTTTACGTACCCTATTTATGAACCGAGGTTACCCAGATTGCTTTCTAGATAAATTGAGTCATAAGGTTACCTCTAAAAGGAGGTCATTTGTCCAAACAGATAAATGGAGGCTAAAGGATTCAAACAGTGGACTGCACAAAGGACATGATTAGCAGTTGAAAACATTAATCCACTCCATGAGTCAATATATTAATGAATGAATAGTTCATACCCTAGGTGACTGACAATTTATTCATGAATCTAAAGAAAGATAAACACCTTAATACATAACATAATTTCTTATGTAAAGAGGCATTAATTTGTATATATTTTGTAACAGGATACAAATAAAACTAATTTGAATATTTCTTAATAATTTCATGTGTTCAACAATCTTGTTTTATATTTATATTTATATTTATATTTATATTTATATTTATATTTATGTATGTACTTAACCATTGGGGCTGACTCAAATAGTGTACTTATTACAACTAGTCACTTTCGGCGTAATGTCATTTGTTGATGGAGTGCTTATTCTCACATTCACATTAGTCACAATATCTGCAAAGTGAATATGGTTTATCTGTTCCAAAGCATTTTCTGGTCATAATTTAAGTTATGGAAAGATGGGAAATCATTTGGTACTTCACCTGTATCCAGGTTCAAGATTAAAAAGTCTATTACATGGATAGAAACTTCCCTGTAAAATCTTAGAATGCATATACCCAAGCATTCTGGATTTAGTTATTGTGTAAAAGGTTTTCAGAACGGCCAGTGAGTTGGGTGGAAGGGAAATGAGCCATGAGTTGAATGGACATAAGGCTACAGGTGGGACAAAATCAGAAAAAAAACATATGATGATGTAGTCGGAGAAAAAAGGGTAATGTAAATATTATTTAAAAAAATAGCTTGTTCAGATAAAAAAGAAACAAAGAAGAAATGACAGATATTTTGTGTGGGATAATTTAGTGTTATCTTTGTGTTTTGAAGCAAAAGACATTTGATCCTTGATTCCTTTGAGAAGAGAGGCATTTTGTGACTTAAGAGACTAAGCACTCTCCTCCTACCACCCAATACTACAATCTGTGAGAGATGCACTTACATAGCCAAACTGGAAGCAAAGCTCTCTCTAGCCATGATTGTGCTAGACAGTCAAGAGGAGAAGGTTAACACCAAACCTCAAGCAACTCATAGCCTTTCAAAACCCACACCATCAACACCCACACATAGCAACACTAAACCCACATATGTGGAGGCCCTTAACATTAACCTGCCCAAGAACAAGGACCTCCAAAGCTAAAACGAAAACAAACGCCAGTCACAACCAAAGGGAGACAACTCACAACACCAGTGTGCCACCCAACAACAGCCCCTAAGGCAAGACAATGTACCCAACACTTTAGTCAGAGGTAACTCTATAGTCAGGCACACTGATGTCCTACTCACAAGTCTGAATAAGGAGAAAAGTACAGTCAGCTGCCTGTCGGGTGCCAGGATCCGCCACATAACACATGCACTCAAGTCACTCCACAAGTACAAATACGACTGTCATTGTACATGCTGGAGTGAATGACTTGAGATTTACCTCCCTGGACTACATGAAAAAAGACATGGAGGAGCTCTCAGATCATGTGGCCCAGGCAGGTATGACCCTAGCCCTGAGTAGCATCCTGCCTTCACCCAAAATAATACCACAGTATAAGGACAAAAAGATTGACTTCAACAATTGTCTAAGCTTCTAGTGTCATTCAAAAGGGATCCAGTATCTGTCTGCCTGGGAAGACATGATTGACAAACCACAAAGTTTTGCCAGAGATGGTCTGCACCTGTCACCCCTGGGATTCAGGTTACTGGCTAAAGCTCTTGCCACCTCTATAGTGCCTTTTTAGGCAAGATTCAAAGGACAAAACCATCACCGTAACAGATACAAGCATGCAAAATCTGAAGGTAATGCTATTCAATGCTAGAAGTCTAAACCTCAAAATGCACTCTCTCAAGGCACTCCTAAAAATGGAGAACATTGATGTCTGTGCAGTAACTGAGACCTGGTTCAAGGCTCCAGAGAGCACCCCTGCAATACCAGGCTACAACTCTTACCACACTTTTCAGCCATAAAACCAAGACCAAAACACTAAAGGTGGAGGAGTGTCCATATTCACCAAGGATATTCACACCTCCAGGCTAGTTGCCCAACACAATGCATCTGAAATTCTCCAGGTGCAACTAACACTAGGTAAGACTGCAATACAAATTGTAGCTTGCTACAGATCCCCCACCATGCCCAAAGATTCTCACTACACCTTTATAAACATACTGGAAAATATTAAGATACAACCAAACACCCTAATACTGGGTGATTTCAACTGCCCTGCCATTAACTGGGAAAACTACTCGGGTACCAACTCCTTTTCTCAACGGTTCTTGGAATTCATAAATTCCAATGCCCTTGATCAGCTAATCCATTGTCCCACCAGGGGCTCCAATATCCTAGACCTGATCATTACCAACATGGGAGATAGATTCTACACACCAGTGGTCACCCCCTCATTGGTCATGTCTGACCATAAGCAAATCACCCTTGACATCCACATCCCACCCCCACCCCCCCCAGTAAGGAAACCTCCTTAAAAAACTTCTCCAAAACCAACTTCATGCTACTGAAGTCAAAAGTGGCAAACTTCATGACACCCATGCTGAAGGGATCTGAAAGTTCGATTGCAGAATCCTACACTAATGCACTGTACAAGCACATCCACTCATGCATGAATCGTGCCATCCCAAATACAACCAAGATGCTCTCCTCTAAAAAAAGGAAGCCAATCTGGTGGTCCCTTGCTATAAACAAACTATACAACAGAAGAGAGAAACTGTTGCAGAAAAGAGGAAAATCCCAGGATGCAAAAAACTCCCTCACCAGCCTCAGTAAGAAGCTGAGATCCCTCATAAAATCCTCAAAAGCTAGTTGCGAAAATAAAATTGCCAAAGATTCCAAAGACAACCACAAGGCATTCTATAGCTATGTCAAGAATCTAAATGGCAATGCTCAGATTTTCTCTGAGCTACAACAAAATGGCATTAAATATACTGATCCCAAGGATATTGCCAGTATCCTGGCAGATTGATTTAGTGCCAACTTCATCCTCCTCTCACCCCCTAAAGGGCCCATCTCAATACCAAAAGATTGCCAAATTCTGGTAATCATGGCCACACAGGTAGAAACCACACTTTCCAAAGCTAAGATTACAGCATCCATGGGACCAGATGACATCCCAGGCTGTGTACTACATGAACTACAAAATGAACTGGCACCTCACCTAAGCGTCATGTTTAATCATAGCCTCACCTCAGGCTTCATGCCACTGAGTGGCGCACAGCTACAGTTATCCCACACCACAAGAGGGGATCCACCTTGGATCCCGGGAACTACCATCCCATCAGTCTGACAAGCTTGATCTGCAAGTGCATGGAATGCATTTTCATGGAACTTATAAACAAAGACACTGGCAACCTTCAAACACTGGACCACACCCAGTTTGGGTTTGTGAAGGGCCAATCTTGTCTCCTGAACCTGGTTGACTTCTTTGAATCAGTCTCCAGAGCTGTGGACGAGGGTAAGGTGGTCCACAGAGCCTATCTGGACCTCAACAAGGCCTTCGACATGGTCCCCCACTCTGGAATCATAGATAAACTTACTAAGCTGGGCATAAATCCCTACATCATTCGAAGAGTTGCCAACTGGCTTACTGACAGAACCCAGAATGTAAAAGTAGCAGACTCCAAAGCCAGCTCCAGATAAGTGACAAGTGGAGTACCTTAGGGTTCAGTCCTGGGACCACTCTTGTTTGGCATCTACTTATCTGAAGTACAGGCCAACACTAAGGGACTCTGGCTTACAAAGTTTGTAGATGACTGCAAACTGGAAGCCATTATTGAATCCCCAAATGATGTGGATATTCTACAAAAAGGCCTTACAGAAACAGATGCCTGGTGTCAGAGCCATGGGCTCAAGTGTAATGCCAAGAAATGTATAGTTATCCCCTTTGGAAAAAACATGTACCCATGAATTACCACATAGGTGGCAGTACACTAAACATCAAAAGTGTGATGAGAGACTTAGGGACACAGGTGGACAGTGGTTCACTTTCGATAGTCAGGAAATCCTTCTATGTGGCACACCTCATCACTAAGGGCTTTTCATCCACAAAAAAGGAGGTCATTGTCCCACTGTACTCATTCCTCATTAGACCATTTATAGAGTATAATGCCGCATTTGTTATGTACCTCACAAGACATCTGCAACAGCTGGAAAGGCCACAGAAATGCCTCGCTAAAAGAATCACAGGCCTAAACCAGATGCCATATGCTGACCATCTAAAAAAACTCCAGCTATACTCTGTGGCATATCGTCTACTCAGAGGCGATCTCTGCTTAACATACAAGGCCATGTCAAACCCTGAGCTGTTGGACATGCTCCACTTAAAGAAATCGCAATCCCTCAGAGCCACACCGCTCCAGGGATCTAAACCTTGCCATCACAATGAACAAAACATGCTGGAGGGATAGGTTCCTGATCCAGAGACTCCCCATACTCTGGAATAGACTGCCCGTACATGTCAAGCAGAGCGCCTCCTTGGCCCTCTTCAAAAGGAACCTTTATGACTGGATAGGAGATAGGAAATTCACCATGGGGATCATGTCAATCACCCTGCTAGACAGAGGTCCAGAGAAGTAAATGTTGTCGGAAGAAATATCCAGGGAATTGTTATGGCTAGGCTTGTATAGGCCCTAGGGCTGATACCCTAGTACCAACCTATGAACCTATAAATAGTTAAAGGAAAGATGTTTTATTTTTGTGAAAAAAAAAGGAATGTTACCTGTGGAATGAATTTATATTTTTCTGGTAAGGGGATTGATTAAAAAATGTTTTATAATGATGACATTGAGTTAAAAGATCTTAAACTATTTTCATTATGTGTTAATCAGTTTCTAATACTGTGAAAGTCGAGAGGGGAATTTGGAATGGGGTGGGAAGTAGATTGTTGTGTCTTTCGGCTTTCCCCGGTTAGGGGTTGCCACAGCGGAACTCCGGTCGCTAATGATTGGCAGTAGATTTTCACGTGCCGAGTTGCCGGCCCTGACACACATCCTTCAAAGAAGGTACATCCATTTATGCATGTCTCCACACAGAAGATGCTCTAGCTGAGAATAGAAGAGGACAACGTCTTACTGTGAGGCGACAATGCTACCGCAGCACCACCACAATAAGATATGATAAAGCATTTACCAAATGTAGCATATGTATATGAAAACAGAGGAACAATTAGGTATATAGGATAGCCAAAAACGTTTTTGATGGGATTTCAGTAATCTGATAAATGAACATACAAAAATAAGATTTATTCAATGCATGGAAAAAGGTCATATAATGAATAAGTGTATAAAAGATTGTAGAATATGTAAATGTGAAGGATATTTTGATGTAACTGTAAAAAGAATAAACAACACAATGTTGAGCAGGAGGATGAAGAAAGTATTGTAATGTCTAAAAGTAATAAGGAAACAAGGGAAAAGTTGTTATGAAAAAAGAAGATAAAGTAATGAAAGATGACTTAAATAAAATGTATTTCAGGAAAATGATGGTGACAATGCTAAGAGCATTAAAAATAAAGAATAAATTGAAAGTACTAAGTAAGATGTTGGTGAGGGGAGTTTAAAGAATGTTAGGGAAAAAATGATAGGTGCTAGGGTAAGAGTGAAGAAAGATTTAAAAATATTTCAGCAAATATAAAAATGTAAAGTAATGAGTAGTTTTAGATGTGTTGCAGCTAATCAAAATAGTGAAAGATCTGATTATGTACATCAAGGAGTAGGAGTACATACATTGAGAAAAATGTTAAATTGTGAAAAGAATAAAAAATTGTAAAAAAATGTAAATACTTCCCTTAAACATAAAAGGAAGAAAGAAATGTAATAATTTTATAGTGCTTTCAATAAATGTGAATAGCAAATAGGGTAGGGATACAAGGTGTGCTAAATGTGTGTGTAAATATTATATTTATAGAGAATGTAAGATTCCTGACAAGTGAATAAAGGAAAAGGGTTACAAACAGAAATATTTTTGGGGTGTAAAAATAATATGGACTTTAGGGTGTGAATGTTGTTCCAGAGTGACTGTATTGTGTAAAAACAGTTAAAATATTAGATGCAATGCTGGTAAGGATGCACATAATATGTTTACAGAATTATAGCAATATATATATATATATATATATATATATATATATATATATATATATATATATATATATAGACACACACACACACATAAATGGCAAGTAAAGAGTGAATTTGTTTAATAAAATATTAGATTATGTAGTGATTAAGATGAAAATTATTATTGCAAGTGACTTTAATTGTGATTTATGGGGAAATGTGAAAAGAAAGGTAAAGATGTTAAAAATACAAGCTGTGATAAATGTAAGTCAGCTGTGTAGAATAAAAGTCAATGGACTTATAGAGAAAGAGAAACTGGATCAAAAATTGATTATTTTGTACTATCAAGAGGTTTGGGTGTAGCAGATAGTGATACAGTAATGACAGGCGTTTCATATCTTTTAGCAATGCAGATGGAGATGATGGAAGAATTGGAGTATATTACACTGGGAAAGAGAATAAAACGTATGAGGAATTTTGAGATAGATTTGGAAGGAGGGAGCACTGCAGTTATCTAGGGAACATATAACCATGAAGGACTTTTATTAACATTGGAATGAATGGTGTATTGAATTTAAAAAGAAGGATAAAACGTGTTTTTTTTTTTATTGACAGGATGATGTAAGAAAGGAAGACAATGTGAAATATGAAAAGATTGATAGAAATGTATTTGAGCATTTAGAGAGTTGCATGATACTGAAATGAAAATAGATAAAATAAATTAGAAAAACTCATTACTGTTTAAGCAGAGATATTTACAAAGGAGAAGGGAGGAGGTATCTGCACATTTTGGATAAAATAGTAAAGGAGGATATTAGTATAACCACTGGATGAAAAATGTAAAATGTGAGGTAAAAAGAATACACAAGTAAATTATGAGTATTGCAGTATAGCATGTAGGAAATGTGTATAAGAGTAAAAAAATAACAGCATGTAGGAAATGTGTATAAGAGTAAAAAAAATAACAGCATGTAGGAAATGTGTATAAGAGTAAAAAAAAATAACAGAGAACAGTAAGTAAAAAATGAGAGTGAATTAAGGAAGAGTTTGAAAAAGAAATTACTATTAAGGGATTGGATGAATTAGGAAGTAAATGTTGATTTGGTATCATATACCGATGGCATAGGGGATTGGCGAAGAGTGTGTTTTGTAAATGTTTTGAATGGATGATTGAAAGAAGGGTTTGTATATGAAGAGTTATGTAGTGGGATATTAAAATTCATATGGAGAAAAGATGAAATGAATGAAATAAAACATGGAGACCTATCATATGAAATAATGCAGATTATAAATATTAAATATATATAAAAATGAGAATGTAAGGAAGGATGGAAGACTTTATGGAAGAAAATATATATGGTATAAAATGGAAGGGATGTCAGAAATTATTATTGGTTGTTCGAGAAATTGGAAGAGATACTAGTAGTAAAAGGGGAGGTGGGAACCTTATGGTATATACTAGTAACATATTTGATTCAGTAGGACATGATGCCTTGTGGGATGTTATGGACAAGTATGGAATAGGTAACAGAATTAGAAGAGTGTGTATGTCAGAATCTCAAAATACTATTAGTGAATGGGTGGTCGAGTATAGAAATACACATGAATTGTGGTATAGGACAAATATGCAACACGAGCGGGATATTTTTTAAATTGGAGATGAATGTGATATTGAGTACAGTAGCTTATACAATGAAAGATGCTAGGTATGTGATGGAAAAGAATGTGGTAATTCCAGTAGTTTTGACATATGCAGATGATGTAGTTGTATTTACTAAGAATAAAATATGGATGAGGGAAGTGTTGGTTTGTCTGAATGGATGGTTAAATGGAATGGCAATGACCTTGAATAAACATAAAAGTAAGGGATTAGGTGACATTATCAAAATTGGAGGTGTGTATCTTTCATTGAATTAAGTATCTTTGTTAGGGATAAAATTGGGGAAAGGATGCAGTTATGAGGCAATAGGTGGCAATGATGAAAGGCATATGTCCTACATGGAGAACTTATAGATTTACATTCAAAAAAACTTATTTATTTGGTGAATTCTGTTTTAATGGGAAAATAGCATATATGTCAAATGTTTATATGAGCCCAGAAAAATAAGAAAAATAAATTGTGCAATTAATGTTTTCTTTCATATGGGAGTTCAAGATTAAACCCAGTGAAAAAGAATTAATTGTATATGAGTGAAGACGAAGGGGGATTTGAGGTCATTATCCAGTTATTTATTCTGCATCTTTAAACCTGTATAGATATTAAGGTGTGCAAATGAAGACAATAAAACATATAAAGTGAAAATATTGAAATATAACTACAAAAAATGAGAGATTATATGAATAAGTAAATGAGAAAGATTACATACATAAAGAAATTTAAAATTATCAAGAAAAATATTAACATGAAACATTAACTGTGATGATATATGAAAGAACATAAGGATGTAGTATATTAGTGTGATGAAACAATATTATTTACTAAATCCATGGGGAAATTTACCAGAAGAAGTGATGAAAGTCATTAACATAAGGAAAAAGTGGTGTACTAAAATTGTACAGTGTCAGGATCCCCTATGGAGACTGGTAATAAATAAATTAACTATAAAAGGGAACATGCTATATATAAAGAAAGTTGAAAAAGTGTGATTATTTTGTGGTTAGGAAGAGGCAACAGTGCATGTTTTATAAAATGTAAAACAGTGGTTAAACTCTGGAAAATGCTGTGTGAAGAAAAATTGAGAATATTAATGACATAAGTAATGTAGATATGAGTATGATTAGGTATGGCTATCATAAATACATGAAGCAGGAAAATGATAGCAGGGTACATAAAAATTATTTTATATCAGATGGGTTATTTGGAATAAAAGACTGAATGCAATTTTGTTTAATGGGAAATGATTTTGGCTGATGTATTGAGACAAATTGGATTATGACTGTAGAAGAAGGAGTGGAGGTCAGTTATGGAAGAATAATAAAGACAATGGTATATAGGAATGTGTAGCTATGTACCTATAAATGTGTATTTTGCAAATATGCAAATAATGTTTTGCTTATGTTGTGTTAATTAAAAGACTTCTCTTTTTCATAAGTGCTATGAGATTTTTTACGTCCACCTGAGCTACCACCAACTCAGGCAGATGGAGCCTTGGTTTAGCATCTCATCCAGTGGATGACACATTCAGGTGTGCAGCACCCCTTTTATACTGCACTATAGTATCCAAAATCTAAGTCCCACTTGTGGGAATTGAAGCCACAGCCTTCTGCACTAAAGCTGAGGTGTGCTACCTGTTGCAACACTAACACTGCAATTTATTCTTCGTCTCTGCACAACAAGCCAAAATGCATCAGTTTTTTTTTTTAATCTAAATCTTCAGTAATTGGAAACTTATACATTTAAAATTGAAGGTTATGAATGATATTGTGGATGTTAATTACTGTGCTTGAAATTCATTTTCGATGACTATTAATGCACACATTTGGATTTGAAGGTTTTATATGATACTGAGAAGTTAATTAATCTATATGAAATTTTGTTTCAATGGCTAGTGATACCCTGTGGTGTATCTTGTGTAGAGATACATAACATATTGATTAGATAGGTCATATCAGTGCTAACTTCCTCATAGCCAACACATTTAGATAGTTATATTTACAAGATCCTAATGGATGACAGAGAAAGAAACTGGTCTGTTTTCTAATCACTAGGAAAAAAAAACTATGAAGCAGCTTTTACCACTCGGCCACTGGGAGCTATTATTTGATGTTAGTGGGATGTAGGAACATTTCCTAAAAGCTTTTCAATTTCCTTTTCACACTTCTGCAAGATTCCAGTGGTAATTCTTCCACCAACATGAGGTGTGTGTGTGTGTGTGTGTGTGTGTGTGTGTGTGTGTGTGTGTGTGTGTGTGTGTGTGTGTGTGTGTGTGGGTGTGTGTGTGTGTGTGTGTGTGTTAGTGTATAAAACCAAAACTAAGGCAAAGGCAAAAGAATCCAGCCAATGACAGTTTAAAATGAGTGCTTTCATAAAGTTTAATAACTAAACTTCAGTTATGACTGACTGTTGCAGATCCTCTTTCGCACAACCCATCCACCTCTTTGCTGGATGTCCTCACTTCCCCTTACCTTCTTCCTGTCTGTCCCAAATCTTCCTCACCATATTGTCTTCTGCTTTTCTGCACTTGTCCAAACCACAGTAATCTGTTCTCTTTGATCTTTTCCGCAATTGCAGCTATTTTGGCTTTTGCTCTTATGTCTTCATTTCTTCGTCTGTCCCACAGTGTGCATCCTACCATCCTTCTCAGGCACTTCATTTCCATCACCTCAAGCTTCTTCAACTTTTCTGCCTTTACTGCCCATGTTTCTGTACCATACAATAGTACTGGTCACACCACTGTTTTATACACCTTACATTTCAGCTTCTTTGGCATATTTCTGTCATAGACTACATCTGACATTCTATTCCAGTTGACTGCAGCCCCTCTAATTCTAGCTTTGACCTCTTCATTCAGACTTCCCTTCTCCTCAACCACCCCTCCCAGATACCTGAAGCCATTTACCTGTTCCACTATCTTCTCTTCTATCTCTATTCTCAGCTTCTTTTGATTTCCCCAGATTGCTGCAATTATCACCATCTTATCTGTGCTTAGTTTCATCCCATGTGCCTTCAGTTTTGCATTCCATTCTCCTATCTTTTGCTGAAGTTGTAGCTCAGAGTCTACCTGTAATGCCACATCATCTGGATATCGCACCCTTGTTGATCTGCCCCCTCCGACCTGTTTGCTAATCCATCACCAGTATGAACAGCAGTGGGCTCAGAGCTGAACCCTGTTGTACACCCACTCCCACTGGGAACCCCTCTGTGAGATTAAACACTGTTCGTACTTGAGTCATTGTGTCTTTTACATAGCATGCACTAATTTTACCAATGTTTCTGGGACTTCAAACCACAACAGTACTGCTCAGATCAGCTTTCTTGGGACATTGTCATTTGCTTTCTCCAAGTCTAGGAATGCCCAACTGGACTGTCTCCTCATCTTTAGCTTTTTCTCACATATCTGTCTCACTGCAAACATTGGGTCAGTTGTGCTGCATTCTGATCTTAATCCAAACTGCTCATCTCCCATCTTACATTCCAATACTCTGCGTATCCATTTATCAATCACCTTCTCCTGAACTTTCATGCACTGTGATAGGAGTTTGATGCCTCTGTACTGCCCACAGTTGTGGATGTCCCCTTTGTTCTAGTACACTAGCACAGGTTTTCTTATTCTCCATAAGGGGTCCTTCAATATCATGTATGCTGTTCTCAGGTCTCAAATACAGTCATTCACTATATGACAATATATGGAGTCTTAAAGCCTTTCAGTTCTCTTTGTAAGGAATCTTTGCACTTTTTCCAGATGTACTAGATGCCATGTGAGTAAGTTCTAGAACAGGGAACAGTATTCTGTAATAAAACTGTTAAGATAATTAGTTTACTAGATCAGCTGTCTCCTCACAAAGGATCAGGTTGGCAATCCTGAATGCTTTGTGCATGATAACAGCTATCTGGAAAGCAAATGAAAGGTCATGATCTAAAATGACTGCTTTCCCTATTTTGCAAAAGTTTAACTGTTGCCCATCAATAGCATATAAAGCTGTATTTTTCTCCATTATCCAGAATGATATATTGTCTGACAAGGAAGGCAAGGACATTCCTAGTATACCATTTGTGTGATAAGAGCTATTTAAAGTGAGGTGGTGACAGTAAGGTTAAGGACACAGGTCCAAAGTTAGCAGTCATTTGCATAATTGGTAAGCTGGACACTGGTGTTAGCTTTGGCATCAAAAGGCTTGCTCTGAGATAGAGCAGTGCAAAACTCCATTAGTGGCAAGAGGAATTAAATATGAAAGTCCTTTTATTCTTATCTTTTGTGAATGGCAATATAGCCAGTTGTGGACCCAATTTATTAGAGGTTATTTTACCATTGGATCCCTAAGTTTATTCATGACTCCATCATGAATTATATTCTTAAGTATTTATCCAGATTAAGGTATGCTGCATGTTCAGAAAAACCTTCATCCCAGGCAGTGGTCACACTTGCAACAAACATAGTTATTAGTGTTACAATGCAAGATTTAGCTCTGAAAAACAGGGTGAGCTCATGGAGAAGGAACTTTCCTGTATAAGTTTGAACACATCCTGTGATTATTCTCTCCAATACCTTGTACAATATATTTGTGATGTTGATCAATCTGTGATTGCTGAAGAGGTCCTCTAGAGTTGAATGGGACCACAAAAGCCTGCTTCCAAATATCAGTATCATAACCAGGCCAGAAGTTGCTTAAGGGGGTATACTAGACTATGCTTACAGAACAAAGCTTTTTTGAAATGGAAACCGAAGCCATTTCTAGTGTACCACTTTGTATCCAGGACCACTCATAAAATCAAGCACATCTGCAGCCCATAACAGTGGTACATATTTTACAATGTTTTCACAAATAGTCAACAGGTAGGCAAACATTATCATCATTGCATTCTTCCCATCAGGTGCAACACACTTTTTTTTAAAAGCAGATGGTATCAGTGAGATTAAAGACAATACTCCAAAGGTAGCTTTGCATGCTCTTTTTCTTTGGTTTTAATAATCTGATGATTTTATAATAGAACAGTTCTGTTTAGGCTAATTGCACAATTTCCATTACATTTATCACATTCTTTGTTGAGAACTGTGCCCTACATACAGAGCACCAAAGGGTCCCTTACTATCCAAAGCACTTTACTTAGAATATCCCTACCTCTTGTGAAATGAAGACACCAGGGCACTCAGTACGGTATATAGGCATATCCCATTAAGATTAGCAACAATTCAGTGTTAGTAACAATGTGCTATCTACAACTGCTTACTAGGCTGTGAATCATAGGTACATATTTACAGAGGGAAAAACACATCTTTACAAGTTAATGAAGTCATTAGATCATCTATAATTTCCTACAAAAATGTGTTTACTACTCTCTCACAACAATTGTCAGAAAGAGTATGGGCTTCATAAAAAGTTCCTCAGGAGTTTATATGCAACTCCCTCATACAGTATTTATATTTTCACAGGACTAAGGAAATTTTCCAGTATGTTCAGGACCTGCAAGGGAACCATCCATAATAAATTCCTATGTCAGACGTAGTGAAACAGAGAGGAATCCAGTTTACAGGTTGGAGGAAATAATCTTACAGTGAAAGAATACATGGTCTGTATCCAGGACCACTCATACAATCAAGCACAACTGCAGCCCATAACAGTGGTACATATTTTACAATGTTTTCACAAATAGTCAACAGGTAGGCAAACATTATCATCATTGCATTCTTCCCATCAGGTGCAACAAACTAAATGCCATTCCACTCCTCTTAGATGCCACCAAGGAGACAAATGCTTTGAGGTCTTGGAATCATTAGAACATTTTAATGTCATAATCGTCAGTATCATGCATGTATATTTAATGAGAATGGAGAGATGATGAGTCAGCAAGCATGGGAGAGTAGTATTGCTGGAATTGAATTCATCCTCAAGTTTTCATGAGTACCTTCATGAGGTGGGCCCTGTTTTTCACAAAATCTTACCAAGGCAACACTGATATGTAGACCATAGTTTATACAGCATATATCATGGACAGAAGTAAGTTAAAAAATAAATAAAAAAGATAGCTGGATGCACAAGACCCAGGATAATATAGTGCCCAATCCTGGTAGGCACACTTGTGCCAGGACTGGAAAAAAATAACAGCTTAGAATCCTCAAGACACAGAAACATTCCTACAATGGGCCTAGGCCAGGCCTAGGGGGAGAATGGCCCCCCTGTTGCAAAAGGAAGTAGCAGTTCACAAAACTCACAAAAACTGATAGGCTAAAAAGAGCCATAAAAATGATAGCGTGGACTATTGAGGATAAGAAAAAAAATATTGTTACAATTATGCAAGAAGCCAGAATTTCCAGGCAGAAGATATACAAAAAGATTAAGAGAGAAATTAGAGTAAAGAAAAATACTTCCATAGTAAAAATTGTCAGAAGCTTCAAATAAAAGTTTGTGTTCATTAATACAACAGATTTATGAAAATATTATATAGACTAAGAAACCTTGGTCTGTTTGGAAAAAGAAGTGACTGAGGGAGTGCAAAAATACAAAGAACAAAATCTAGAGACTTTTGAAAAGTATAAAAAAGAAATATGGACATGGGAAAAAGAGAGATCTGATATGGTGCAATATTTATGCAAAGGAGAAAGCTAAATTAATCAACACAAAAAAGGCAGCTTCAAAGATATTCAAAGAGAAATACAGGCAAAGGCATCCAGTTATGAAAAATTTCACAATAAGAAATAAATAAGATCACAAGACTGCAGTGGTGGTGCTGCGGTAGCGTTGTCGCCTATCAGTAAGACGGTGTCCTGTTTGATTCTTAGCTAGAGTGTCTACTGTGTGGTGACATGCATGAATGGGCGTACCTTCGTTGAAGGTTGTGCGTCAGAGCTGGCAACTCGGCACATAAAAATCTAGTACCAATCATTAGCGGACCGGAGTTCCGCTGTGGCGACCCCTAACCGGGAAAAGCCGAAAGACACAACAACAACACAACAACAACAAAGAGGGAATATAGAACAGAAGATTAGTAACGTAGAAGATAAAAAAAATAGAAGATGAAGTTATGGAATACTTGTGAAGTGAAAGATTTGCAGAAAGTCTAACATAGGTTACATTACAGCAGGATGAAACAGTGGGTCCCCCAAGTAAGAAAAAGCAGCAGGAGCAGGAGACATCTGAAGAAACATGGACTTGGAAAAAGAGATTCAATCAAATGATTTATTATAAAATCAATGTATACCAAGATTATATATTCCTCGTTTTGAAGGAGGTATGGCCCTCTTTGAAATATTTATTGCATGTATAGCTCTGAAAACGTAGGACAGCATGCAGATTTGCTGAACTCACAAGGACCAAATGTAGTGAAAGTTTTAAAACATGAGGAAATAATTCTAAGATGACTTCCCTGCTCAGTTTAGCTAAAGTATATTGGCATCAAGTGGGAATGGAAATCAAACCAGAAGTAGATAAAAATCAGAAAGCAACTAATTGTGCTAGCAAAAAAAAAAAATTGAAGGTGAGAAGGCAAGAAATGTGGAAAATGCATAAATATGTTAAAAGTATGGAAAACTCTTGGAACACACTCACATTGATTAGGATTGAACAAGGATTGGTTAAGGAGAGGGAGAGGTGAATTTAAACCAAATGATGAAAGGTTAATATTGGCAACCCAAGACAGTGGACTATGTACATTGGTTTACAACGTCCATTGAACATGTAGGAGAAACAGACAAATTTAGGATTTGTAAAACAGAATTGGAAACAGTCACACATCTTTTGCCAGTTGTGATATACTAATGGCAGAAGGACTGTATACTGAAAGGCATAATAATGTGGCAAGACTATTTACTGGGGATTGTGCCAAAATTATAATACTGAAGTATCTGAAAAACACTGAAAACATGAACCACAAAGCATCATAGAAAATGATGAAGTTTATGTCACATGGGATCATCCATTACCCACAGTTCAAAAAATAGAGGTGAGAAAACCAGATATACTAGTCCATAAAAATAAGACAAAAGTAACATTGATCATTGAAATTGCTACACCCAGTGACTACAGTGTCTTATGTACAGACAGACACAAAGTCGAAAAATACCAGGATTTGCAGGCAGAAATGAGGGCAGTGAGGAAGAAAGATACCCAGACAGTTCCAGTAGTAGTGGGAGCAACAGGTCTTATAAAAGAGAATTTGCAGTTGTACTTAGCTATGTTATCGATATCTGTAATGCCATACAAATTGCAGAAGGAGATATTACTGGGCACATTGTGGGTGCTGCGAAGAGCACTTCTGGATAACATCAAAGATTGAAACAATACTAATTTCATGAACTTTAATCATACTTTGACTTAGGAATGGGGTCCATTCCCATTATGTTATTAGAAACCCAAGGGACTTAGAGAAATTAAAAAAATAAATGGATATGACAGCAGAAAGAAACATACAAGCATCGTTGTTTGAAAAATAAAATAAAATTTGACACTAATGACTAAATTATTCCCTGCTATATTAAATAAATATTAACTGATGCAATCACTTGTTGCTTTCTTTTGCTTTCATGCATGTTTGTAAAGGAAGTCACCATATAACTCTTAGCCTTTTTAGGACATTTAAACTGATGATGTCACCAGTTGTTGCTGCCCTTAAAACATCACCTCACAAATGTTATGTAATGGTGCTGTACTCGTTCAAGAACATAGAAGAAGCACTGCAACTAAACTTAACTGCAACATAAAAAAAATGGGTACTTATGTATTATCGCAACCAGATTCTAAACAAGTCACTCTGCAGTTGTGCTTATACCATGGACTTTCACTGCCATTACTATGTCGTTAGAGCATGTTATACTAGCTGAGGAAAGTGCTATTTTAACTTTTTAATGGCTTTTAATTTTTGGGGTACAGGCTGTATTCTCGTAAGCTGACACACATTTCATAACCTCGCTGTTTCTTTTCTGTTTATAACAATATGCAGGCAGCCCACAGGTGCAGTCGGATGCAATATAATCCTACTTGTACTTGTTGCACTGTGAATGTGAGGTCTGTAATGATTGTTAGTACTCATTTTCGTTTTCTTGGTTTTTTTTGCCTTCACACTTTGTGGAGCTCAGCATAAATGTGAGGGGTGCTGCTGCATTTAGGCAGTTATTCTTCTGCTGTGGCTTGCTTGTATCACTGTAAACTGTTATCATTGAAAAGGCAATTTCCTCATGCTACATGATGACCTGACATCTGTTGGGGGTTGCGGCCCTCCATTGCGATGTTAACATAATGAAGGTGGAATAACGTTCATTAAATGTATTTTCCATGAATCACCAAGGATTGCAGTCAGAATGGCAGAACAAATAAACTCATTCTGCAGTAAATTTAGGAATTATACCAGGTCAGAAGTCCGGATGCAATAATACATAAGTACCAAAAATTGATATGTTAAAAGCCATGCAAAACAATGACAAAAGTTCTGAGCACCACAGTTTTTTTCTTTTTTTTTTTTTTGCAGTACCTCGTTATACTAAGTACCTGCATCTCTGTCTATGCTATAACAAAAAAGAATCTATAATGCAGGCTTAACACAGAGGACCATGAGTGGAAATCTATCATAGCTTGCTTATTATGTGTTCAAAACATGGATGCCAAGATATTCACCTCAAGAGTGAAGCTTGATCATAATTCCTTGTAATGCATGGAGCTTTGACCTCATTGGCCCTCTTCAAATGCAATCTGGATGATTGGATGGATAACCATGAATTCCCAGGACAGGGGAAATTGGTGCTGATCATGGAATTAACTGTCAAACTTTGCTAGGCTTGTAAGGGCACTAGAGTCATTAGCCTAGTAATCTCCTATGCTCCAGCTACTACTAGTTACAGGGAAAAAAATTCAAATTGTTTTGCCAGCATTCAAAACAATAAAGCACTTGGCAAGCACTGTCAGTAAGACAGTGTAAGAGCTTTCATTATGTTATAAAATGTCAGACTCATTAACAGCACAGACAGCAGGCAGAAGCAAATCACTTTTTTATTCTGCCACTGTTGTTGGTCAGTACTGGCAGGTTTTACTGCCTAGCACAATACCCGATGTTAACAAGTGAAGCAGAGGGTGCTTAACATTTGTTAAGATTGGGTCTCAAACTATAGAAGCACTTAACTTATTTGTCTTGTCCTCAATATCAGGGCATAATCACTAACCTCTGTGCACTACATTATTGTTAATAAAGTTGTGAAAATGGGCTTTTGGCTCAAAGAGCCTTTTCCTTTTAACAAATTGAATGAAATTAAACAAACAAATCGATACACACACACACAAACACACACACACACACACACACACACACACACACACACACACACATATATATATATATATATATATATATATATATATATATATATATATATATATATATATGGGATCCGGACACATGCTTGACTAGCATATGTCCGAATCACAAAACATCAAACACACATACATGAAAGCGCTTAATATCGACAAGCGCTTCTATATATGTGTGCCTGTTTCATAGATTGGACTACAGTGCAGGTAAGGGAAAATTCCATTTTACCTACTGTAGTGCAATCTCGGAGTGAGAATAATAAAGTAGGGGGGGTGCAGGGGGGCAAAGCCCCCCTGCAGAAACGTAGACTTTTTTTTGAACTACACATACATGGAGGCGCTTTTCGATGTTAAGCACTTTCGTGCATGTGTGTTCGATGTTTTGTCATTCGGAGATATGCTAGTCGAGCATGTCTCCTAGACCCAAATATATATATATATATATATATATATATATATATATATATATATGTATATATGGATCTACCTGACTAGATTGAAACTTCATAACACCGACAACTACTTAACCGACACCACATAATCGACAGTTCACAAACACGACACCACATACACTCAACACATCATAACAACAAACAAAACAAATCCCCTATCCAAAACCCACACACACAACACAAGCACACCAAAATCCTTACAAACCAACACTAACCCTTACCTACACAACTATCTACAACCCTAACCAAAACCCTAACCCTAAGGTCCGTTACTATCGCACACTCACCTAACCCGCGCCCTAACCCTAACTCACTTAACCCGCCCCTAACCCAAAAAATATCACTACTGCACCCTTACCTAACCCGCGCCCTAACCCTAACTCACTTATCCCAGCCCTATCCCTACAGACCGCCAACATCGCACACTTACCTTACTCGCACCCTTACCTAACCCGCGCCCTAACCCTAACTCACTTATCCCACCCCTATCCCTACAGACCGTCAACATCGCACACTTACCTTACTCGCACCCTAACGGCCGTCACTACTGCATACTTACACATCCTTTCCCCATCTCAGTGTTCTCAGCGTTGGTGTCTTCCTCCGTCGGTCTTCTGCCTTGTCGATCTTCTGGCGCTTTGTCGGTGTTATGACGTTTCGATCTACTCAGGTAGATCCATATATATATATATATGTATACATGATATATATATATATATATATATATATATATATATATATATAAATATATATATATATATATATATATATATATATATATATATATATATATATATATATATATATATATATATATATATATATATATATCTATAAATCTATATATATATGTATATACACACACACACATACATAGGAAATATTTCTTGTTGAACTGGAGAAAATACAGAATTAGATTAATCATTTTCAGTTGCATGCCTATATTAATAAATTAAACAGATTTTTTATATGAATAGTGAAGATTTCAAAGATAACAAAATCATTTACCTCACATTATATTTTGCATTTATATTTGGCTTCAAGACACAGCTTATTTTACTAATAATATTCCAAAGCTAAGAATTTCTGAAATTAAGTAACATTCATAGATTTTATAGAATATGTGCACTTTTCTTTGTAATTTAGAATGACTTATAATAGTATGTTATTTTGCAGTATACAGATTTTTTTCTGATAAGTAGTAATAATATTAAAATAATATATTAGAGCTTTCTTGCCATGAACAACACACATTCTCAATAACAATTTAATACAAAAACATAGATATGACTGAGTGTGGTAAAACCATATCAAGCCATGCAATGATTCATATTAATAGAAGAAAACCAGTGGTTAAACAACACTGTGGATATTTCATAACATGAGGCTTATTTCCCAGCTTTACCATATTCCATTGAAGTGTAAAGAAATATGCTTTTTCAATATCTCTGGAAGAACATAAAATGGAAAAAAATCTATTTCCTGTCTTTTGCAATTCCATCATCCTTGAGAGAATGTGTTTTGTACAGCACAATATTTAACTTTGTTAGTCTATGACTGCATTTAAAGGAAGCTGCAAACCTTGGCTTTAGGTGGTCTGAACATAAAACAGACAATTCTCCTGAGAACTACTCATATGAATTTTAAACAGAATACTGAGGTGAACAAAGCCTTTCAAGCTTTGCATAAATAGGTACTGCCTTCACAGATAAGCAGTGCCCCAAAACAGGTTCTCTCACAAGTTTTCTGATAACACAGAATGCTGCTTTATGATCATAGTTCTTTTATTCAAATCCAGTAGTACCATACCTTAACTTTATACATTACCATCTTCTATTATTTTTGTGGTCTTGTGCAATCACTTATGAATTTAGTTCATTTATATAGAAATCAAATGTATATATCTCGGAGTTGGTATATTTAATTGGGGAGGGTCTGGGGGATAGGGCAGTGTGGGGGAAAAGCACCCCACATGGGTGAGTTTAATTTCCTTTGATTTACAGTTTTTTGTTATTCTGTTCTTAAAGAGACGTGGTTACTCACCCAGAGTTTGTTGGTGTTCCAGGTGTTCATTCATGTGAGGTTTCAGCAATGTCTTCTCAGCCTTGTGGGATTCGCAGCTTTGGCTTTTTGTCTTGTCAGGTATACCCATATATATATATATATATATATATATATATATATATATATATATATATATATTTACTATCAAAATTTCACACCTACGAGTATTCATGTTGAAAATCAAATGAACAAGCAGAAACATGACCAAATGAAGTATTTCAGAAAAGTTGGCATCTCTGGAATGTCGACGTTACTGAAAATACCACACTTTCGGTCATGAGAATAGAACATTTTTGCAGGAGGGGGAGCCCCCCTGCACCCCCCCCATGTGGTGGGCTGCAGCCCCCAACCCCACCCCACCTCCTGCTACTTATATATATAGACTCCAAGATCGTACTACAGTGAGGGAAGAGGTACATCTACCGATCCCCACTATAGTGCGATCTGTATTCAAAATGTTTCAAAACAGCGAATGCTAGTGTGCATTCGTTGTTGTGAGTTCAACAATTTTAATTTTTTTTTTGTTATTTGCAACTGTCAGACTAGGGAGTTTGGTGTTTCCAATTCGGATTAAGTCCGATCGCCCTTTTGATAGTAAACCTACACAGACACACACACACACACACACACACACACACACACACACACACACACACACACACACACACACACGCATATATATATATATATATATATATATATGTGTGTGTGTGTGTGTGTTTGTGTGTGCGTATGTAGGGAGAAAGAGATACAGAGAAAGAAAGATCGGTCTCTTTTATGCATTTGAAAATTCACTGTTCACTTGTTCAAATGATGAAAGGACTGGGAAAAGTATAAATGGACATTTCTTGCACTCGATTGGGATACAGTTGAAATGAGAAATTGCACTTTTCCCCACTGTAATGCAATCTTATAGTTGGTATATGTAAGCAGCAGGGGGTATGAGTGAGCAGTATGTTTTTCTTGCATTGTTTTCTTTATAATTATTATCATTATTATTATTATTATTATTATTATTATTATTATTATTATTATTATTACAATTACTATTTTATTTTACTGTACTGGAGTTTTAAGGAATTCTGTTTAATTACTTTATACTTGTTTTTTTTTTTATTGTGAAATCCTGTAGTCTCACACACACACACACACAAGTATGCACGTGCATGTCTGTGTGTGTGTGTGTGTGTGTGTGTGTGTGTGTGCACGGGTGCATGTGTGTGTGTGTGTGTGTGTGTGTGTGTGTGTGTGTGTGTGTGTGTGTGTGTGTGTGTGTGTGCGTGTGTGTGCGTGTGTGTGTGTGTGTATGTGTGTGTGTGTGTGTGTGTATATACACATATATATATGTATACACACACACACACACACACACACACACACACACACACACACACACACACACACACACACACACATCTGGTTAGATAGCTAGATATAGATATAGGTATAATTTTGGAGTATGGAGGATCACCCCCTTATCTTGAGATGCACTGAGTTTTGCCTCCCACAAAAAATAAATCAACAAATAAATAAATAAACCATTTGACTAGCTGCCTCCCAAGGGTTTTGATGTTTTTATGCTCAAATAATCAAATTGTTTACGGGACTAGTGGAAAGTACACACATATACAGAAGTACATTTTATAGAAGTCATGTTATAAAATATTTTAGATTTATAGATGATCTTATATTTGTGTACCGGAGAAGTAAAGAAGAGGTACCAGAATTTTTGTAGTGCCTAAATAATAATGAATATGAAATTCAATTTGATGGGGCACAAGTGGGACCAGTGGTAAATTTTCTGGATATTACTTTGGAAGGAAGAGTGAAAAGCAGGATAAAAACTAGTATACATAGAGTGCCGGATTCACGAAGGCTTGTACAGAGTCTAAGAGTAGAGTAAGACTCCATGCAGCCAACATGTCTGCCGAGCGTTCCAGGAACGGCCGGCAGGGGCGTGCAAGAGAGCTTCTAAAACTCCTCTTACACGGACAGGGCTAGGATATGCAAATTACCTCATTTGCTGCAGAAAGTTATGCAAATGAGGTAAATTTGCAATCCAGAAAACCCTAACCTGTCCGAGTAAGAGTAGTGTTATGTGCAGAAATGTACTCGGTTGTCAACTGAGTACCGTTCTACAAATAGCAAAACGGAGCCATGACAGCTCCAAATAAAAGATGCATCCAGCTGAGGAAGTGTGCCAATGGCCAAATATACGGCCATTGGCAATTCTACCTGTTGCAAAAATAATAATATTTTTTTTTTACCTCGATCTGCAATGTTTAAGCGTAGCACAGCGTCGCGCAAACACGCTGGGCTATAAAAACCCAAAAGTAAAAAAAATAAAAGCCAGAAATAGGCATTTTATGATAAATATACATCTGCCATGCAAGTGAATGGCAGGCTGAGGACAATATGGCTACTGAATAGAGATTGCTAAGGGGGGAATCTCAGTCTAAGATATGTAACCAAGCATTCGTAGGCAATAGTATGCAAATTAGGGTAAGGATAGTGAATCCCAATTTCACATGGCAAATGAGCAAAGTCCGTGGAGTCTAAGAGTAGGAAAAGGGGAGTATCAGAGTAGAAGATAGGTGACATCATGAGGGGGGTATGTGTGAAAGAATGTAAGCTCATTGGAGCAGAGTGGCATGTGTATGCTGTCAGTTACCCATCACTGGAAGAGGCGTGTCAACAGGTGTCCTAGCTAAAGGCAAGATATTGAAGATGTATGCCATGGACAACACTAAAGTTTCTTGTATAAATGCCTGCAGTGTGTATGCGTGCATGTACATGCCTGTAAAACCGAGTAAGCCTGTGTGCGCGCGTGTGCACCTGTGTGCGTGCATTTAAGCCAGAGTAAGCAAGTGTAAGGTTGTTGAAATCTGTGTCAGCACATCTGCGCCTGTGTGCGCATGTCTAAGCCAGACTCAGCAAGTGTTAGGCCATGTAAGCATGTGTGCACGCATGTGAGCTGGTGTGCGCATGTTTGTACCTGTTTGCACGGCGCTGCCGCCTGTAGAAACAGAAAGGGAAAAGGAAGCACAACAAATAGTAGGAAGTTAACCAAGGAGAAGTAGCACAGGTAGCAGGTGAAACAAATCAGAATCAGACAACTACACAGGCAGTACACTAGCCCAGCCTAGCCCAGCATAGCCCAGCATTTAAAACACTGCAAACAACTTTCCACTATGTTATTCTCAGAGAAACTGCAACACTGCAGTAAGCTAATAGAAGTGAAAACTGAAAAAAGCTTTACTGAGACAAAGAAATGTTAGGGGCTGCCATTGCTGTTATAAGGTGACATATGCAACATGCTGAGGGTGGTGACAATACGAATGCTGCTGAGCAACCCACAGTGAGTAGATGGAGAAGAGTGTACAGGCCCAGGGTAACCTACCAGGGGCTCCATGAGATGGAGATAGTGGAGCGCTATAGAGTGGACAGAGACCTCATGCAGCAAATTGTTGAGCTGTGCAGGCCACGCCTCACACACAGAACCAACAGAGGGGAACCCATTCCAGTGGAAACCAAGGTATGTGTTGGCCTAAGAATACAAGCAAGAGGTACCTTTCAGAGACCGACTGGTAATATGATGGGGATTTCACAGGCATCAGCATCCAGGGTACTGCACCAGTTCCTTGAATACCATGTCAGCACATGTCAGAGATCATGTATATTTCCCCAATTCCCATGAGGTATTGGCCAGCAATATACGTCTTTTCCAGCAAATAGTGGAATACCCTGAGGAAGTGGGTGCAATAGACTGCACGCACATACACATCAAAGCACCAGCTGGTGAGTGGGGTGCGGTCTACTATAACTGCAAGGGTTACCCCTCCATCAACTGCCAGGTCGTGTGTGATGCCCAGGGCATAATAATGAATGTGTGTGCTGGCTGCCCTGGAAGCTACCATGATTCCCATATCTGGCAACTGACACAGCTGTACCAGACATTTGCCAATGGGGACATCCCTCATGGTCACCTAGTGGGGGATGCTGGATATGCACTCGAGCCATGGCTGATGACACCCATCAGAAATGCACACACACCTGAACAGGAACGCCATAATGAGGCACACGCACAAACACGAAATGTAATCGAGCGTGTGTTTGGGCTGCTCAAGTCATGGTTCCGGTGCCTGGACACATCTGGTGGAGCGTTGCAGTACTCACCAACTACTTGTACCCAAATAGTCATGGTATGTGCTATGCTACATAATATGATCCTGCGAAAACAGCTGCAGCAGGAGCAGCATAGGGCAGGACCAAACAGCCCCCCACCATTGCCAAGGCCATCACCGACAGAGCGTGACTCGGAGGAGGAACAACCTGAGCCTGCCCCAGTAGGCAATAAGGAGGCATGCCAAGTATGCTTTGGCCTTGGCAAAGAGGCAACCCATAGCATATACACTGGCTCAGTAGGAACCCTGGACATGATACCTCTCTCTGACTCGCACATATAGTAAAAGGGATGCCTAACTTGACACTACCTGTTTTCAAACATGTATAGGGAGTGTAATATATGCATCCGACATAGGCGGCCCTGCAGCACCACCTGAGGAATGATTGCCATGCGTTAAGCAATATAAAGCAGTGCTAAACAGCTTTTACCACTATTTAGTATATGTAAACAAAATTGCACACACTAAGTACCACAACTTTGGGCAATGTTGAGCGATATTGGGCAGCATTCAGCAATGTTGGTTAACGTTGAGCAATGTTGTGCAAGTTTGGTCAAAGTTGGGCATAGTTGAGCAAAATCAGGTAAACATGGTCATATTTGCTTTACTGTTCCTTAAGCAGTCTGGCCTGCCCAGTATGAAAATATGAAGCAGTGACAGTCCTCAAACCCAGGATACTGTGCACTATAGTCATAGTACTGAACCACTAAACCATGACAGTACTGCACTGGTCAGCCTGTAGGAATACCCCGCAGGCACAGGATAATCCCTGTAGAGTTATGACACAAAGGTGAGCCCTGCATTAAAAATACAACTCGATTTACAACACACGTATAGTATAAATGTTAATATTGGGCGTGTTCACACACGTCAACAAATGTAGTGGACTTCACATTGCAACATACTGAAAGGTCACACTGGGCATGCTCACTCACTTGAATAAATGAGGCAAATGTCAGGTAACAACATAATGAAAGGCCAAACTGGGCATGCTCACACACTTAGGCCATGTGTGAGTACAGCAGTGGGCCACACATATCAGGCAGTTGCATGTGTTAACCCAGGAACCTCTCACAATTCACCAATCTTGACTTGTGCACACAGTGATATGACAACAGACACATATATAATATATTGGAACCCTGTCGTAATCAAATATGTACTACAGATACTTAGGTTGGTCATCGAAAGTTGAAAAGCAAAGAAAAAAAAAAATGACATCAGTATCATCAATAAACAATGTGCACTGCAAACACTATCCAATCCAGGTCATGGAAAGATTATCTGCGAAGGAGTCCATACAGAACCATGACACTACCCTCAGCTATGTCATAAATAGCAATGTACACTCATATATGTCCTGAGTCAGGGCCAACTGTAAATGACTGACAATGCCAACATCCTGTCAGACAGGCCCATACATACATATCCACCGCCCACTGACAAAAGTCCCTATCATCATACCATGAAATATCACATGTAGAATGGGTAAACAGCTCCTTCCAAAGCTGAAAACATGGCATAAATTGGATTACATTGTGCCCCTATATGTTTCATAAGTGAACTGCAGAACAAACAGAGCCTGCACCTGAACAGTCTGTTGAGCCTGACCCTCTCTACAGGATATGAAATTGTTGAATGGGTTACAGCAACATATGTCACACTACACAAGTTTTGGTGCACAGCAGACCATGGTAACTATAGTCTTATAAGCCGATGAAGTCTGATCTGCAAGGCCATGGAGTCCATCATGATTGAAGTCAGAAACAGAGCTATTGGAAGCCTATAAACACACAGCCCTACCAACTGTGGACTGGTCATGGGCAGATCATGTTTCCCAAACTTGCTAGACTGTTTGCAAGGCAGCCACCCAGGACATACATGAATGAAATGTGCTACACACGTCCCACATACACTTTGAATAGGCCTTTTCCAACATCACAGACACATGTCGTAACCACAAAATCAATAACCTGTGCATAAATATGTATTGTCATTGGATGGATTGCCAACTGGGCCACAGATATATCACACAAGGTAAGATTTGTGGAATCCTGTTCAAGCTGGTAACACCTGCTGTCCCCCATGTCTCAGTCCTAGGATTGCATAAATCTAAGTGCACACACATTATACCATGTCTAGTATGATGATGTCAGCATCCCACAAATATAGCAGTGTAAATGAAAACCCCCAGTAAGGCACATAGTGTATCGTGTTAATGCGTATCTCTCCAGTATCATAATATAGTTAGGTAGGGGTTTGAATCCTGCAATTGCTGAGTGTGTCTGGTTGTATGTGTCTGTGTGAGGACCTTTGAGAGCATTGTCCTTTTGGAGACTAGGCAAACACCTTAAAAGTGTTACATTCCTGTTTGGCAAGTCTGATGATGTCAGCATTCTACAAATATAGCAGTGGAGATGAAAACTCCCAATAAAGTATATAGCGCGTCATGTTAATGCATATCTCTCTAGTATCATAACCTAGTTAGGTAGGGGTTTGAATCCTGCAACTGCTGAGTGTGTGTGTGTTTCTGTGTAATTCCCTCAGCGAGTATTGCCCTTTCTGTAGACTAGGAAAACACCTTAAAAGTGTTATATTCCTGTTTGGCAAGTCTGATGATGTCAGCATCCTACAAATATAGCATTGGAAATGAAAACTCTCAATAAGGTGTATAGCACGTCATGTTAACGCGTATCTCTGTAGTATCATAACCTATTTAAGCAGGGTTTTGAATCCTGCAATTGCTGTGTGTGTGTGGGGATATGTTTCTGTGTGATTCCTTCTGTGAGTATTGCCATTTTTGTAGACTAGGAAAACACCTTAAAAGTGTTATATTCCTGTTTGGCAAGTCTGATGATGTCAGCATCCTACAAATATAGCATTGGAAATGCAAACTCCCAATAAAGCATATAGCACGTCATGTTAATGTGTATCTTTGTAATATCATAAAATAGTTAGGTGTTTGAATCCTGCAATTTGTGTGTGTGTGATACTGTTAGTCAATGTGTTGTGTGTTCAGCTTTTACTACTGTATGACATATCAGTATAACAACAGTATGTGCATTGCACACTTCAAATATATGTGTGGCAAATACATATATGCACATGTGATCTCAATTAGTTCATATATGTGAAGCCTGCTTTCTACATGAATACATCTGTCACCTATGACAGATTGTGCTGCTGCTTCTCAGACCTTCGGTCACATATGTATGTTTGTGACAAGGCCAGCCACTGTAGTGATCTGTGGCCTAGGTCATCTGCGTCACACACACCCATGACAGTTTCTATAGAATAGTGTGAGTGAGGGTTCATGCCTTGGGTATATTTCAGACATGTTCAAACACAACAAAGTCTGTCAATAATGGACATTCATTATAGGTGTACAACAACTTTGTGGATATGCATACAGACCACTTATTAGTTATGTGATGCACCGAGGGACTTCAGAATACCTATGGAAATGTGAATAACAAAGGACAGATGACATAACACTTGGTTGTATGTACAGATCGTACTCGTTCTACATGTTTGGGGTTACTACCTATGTGGTACTGTCGGGATACTATGTTTAACAAATGTGGATGACTATGCTATATTTTACTTACAGCTTTACAGCATGGGTTGGACAACGGGTATCTGTCTGTATGATACCCTTGTGGAGCATAAGTGTCTCATCCGGAGAATGCATTGTAGGCCACTGTATGCATTTCCAGATGTGGATGGACATATCCCTAGTGTGTTTGCTTGTACCTAAGAGGGCTATATGCAAGACAGGAGTGGTCCCAGGAATGGGTGGCGGTCAATACCACTGGTTACTGGTATAGTACAGTACCGGACGGATCCAAATGCTACTGAGTTCCCTACATCTCTGTGTCAGTTGTCAAGACATCATCTAACGATTGGTCATGGTCAGGCTGTTGAGGTTGTGTACACTACCAGAATGCAAACCAGTGACAGACAGTGACAGTATCACCCACAGCATAGAGTCAAACCATGTCATACACACATATGTACCCAAGTTAAAACGTATGGGTATAAAATGCATACTGGCCACCAATAGAAACAATGAGGTTTTAACACTGTGTAATACAGGCATGTCACCCTTCCCATGTGTCCACTATGCACGTACATGCAGACAGTGCACCTCCACCATGTTCACAAATGTACACCTGCAAATTTGTACTGCACACATCACACACGTACTGTCCACTCACCAACATATGCTGCCAAAACTACATACATCAGCCAAGTGGCACATGGGCGGACAATACATGTTTGGAATTAACAGTGTTGTAAACAATACTACATTGATTATCATAGCTTTAATGCATCATGCCTGTTCAGATATACCTACAGGGATATCATTACACTGTACTGTTGACAACATGCTAACTTTGTTACACTGCTATAAAGTCACCCTGTGCACCAGCACCATGTTAGCCTGTTCCTGCATTAATGTTACAGATGACAGGAGGTGGCACAGTTTCATCATATGCACAGGGTGTGTTGTTGGTTTGCCGGAGCCTGACATTGACCCATCCAATCGACGTGCATGTGTGTGTGTGTGTGTGAGGGACAGCAGTACAGCATGGGTCATTGTTGATGTGATGTGTGTGTGTATGTGTTAGCCCTAGGTGTTTGGATTATGTGTGTGTGTCTGCATGCACACAGTTCCACCATGTGGCTGCCGTATACAGGAGGTTATGGGACAGCCACACACTGTTCCTGCCAGGCTGTACAGATCACCGTCTCTGGCCACGGACAGTGTACCTGTGCCTGGCAGGGGTGCAACGGACAGTATCGGGTACTAAGCCAGACTGGGTACTATCAGAGGCAGAGGCATGTCCACTGGACCTATGTCCCTGCTGGGACTGGCCAGAGACACGTGCACATGGTCTTCTATGATGGTCTATTGACAGCCCTGCTCCAACATTGCTGGGGCTGGTACTGCCACTATGGGAGCAGCTGTGACTTGGGTGTCGTCCATGATGACTGCCAGCCATTGATGTTGCTGGCATACGTCCATGTCAACGTCTCGGCTGTCCTGCACTGTCCTGGCACATGGGCATTACATTGCGGAGGACATTTAATGTCTCCCCCCAATGTCTATCAATGACCTCTGTGTAGTGATGCACTGCACCCGCAAGTTCACGGATACTGTCATTGATAGTGGTGTTATGGGCCCTCTGCGCCCTCCGTCCCTGTCTGGTGTACCATTCCATACGTGCCTGTGCCTGCAAAACAGCCTGGAACATACGTGAGGTTGTAAGACCTGTGTGGCCACGTCTGCCAGGGGCATTATGACCAGCGGTGCTCCCACGAGAACCTCTGGACATCCACCTATGTGGTACCATCCCAGGATTCTGGGTATGGCTGCTGTGAGGGGTTGCATGTGCCATAGATACCACACTATCCTGCTCAATGCCTATTGTATGCTCTCCCTCAGCTAAGGCCATTGGTGATGAGGGATGTATTGGCAGTATTAATGTGCGCATAGATGGTGTGGAAAGCTGTGTACTGTCAATTGGCGGAACAACGACAGACCCTGTCAAACCTGCCTGTGCCACAACACGTTTCATCATCTCCACTAATTGTGGCAGTGTCTTCAGGTTCCCTGCTGCACTCAACCAACACAACCTCAGCACCTGTGAGAGGGAGACAGGAAACACACTTTACAATCTGTACCTAATGTTAGCACACATGCACACATGTACCCATGCACACATGCACACATGCACACATGCACACATGGACACATGAACACATGAACACATGCACACATGCATACATGCACACATGAACACATGCACACATGAACACATGCACACACACACACACGCACACATGCACACATGCACACATGAACGCATGAACACATGCACACATGAACACAAATACACTACCCTCTAAAGTAGACACACGCACACACACACACACACACACACACACACACACACACACACACACACACACACACACACACACACACACACACACACACACACCACCAGCAATACATAACATACCCATTAGTGGTTGATGGTGGAGTACAGTATCACAAGCAAAAGAGTCCTATCACACGTGTCAGCATGCAATATGTGTGTTGCTCAACAGCATGCAGTGTGAGTGTAGAGAGTCCTTGTTAATAACAGTATACATCTGTTTGATGCATGTGTGTTGTTCAGTGATTGGCCTCACCCTGGAACACAATGTGTACATGGACACAACATTGCTGTGCAAGTATTACATGCTTTTCAATGTCATATGCACCATCACTCACAGGTATACATACCATGGATGGATGCACACAACTGTCAGGTGTATAGCAATGGATGCTATGTGTTGTACTGTAGTTACTGTAACTGGATGTAGTGTAGTACCATGAGCCATCATCAAGCAGCATCATGTGGTCACTCAAGGCCACTAATGTGTGCCACACTGCCAACTATCTTGCTGTACCTGAACTGCTGCACTGTGGCTACATTAGCCATTTCACAGGCAGTTGTTACATGGGTAGTAAGGTATTCAATAAGGAGCATTGGCTAACATGAATGTCTTGTTTGTTGAAGAGTTTTGTAATGCCACATGATAGGCCTCTACCCCTCAGGTATAGTATGTGTGCTGTGTGGATGACATTTGGGATACTGGAGCCTGACCTTACAGCAGGTGTCTACATACACCATGTGTATGATATTGACATGTACTGTGTAAGACAAGGTGGTGTATGTTGTGTGCATGTGTATTATTAACTCTGCCTATACAATGTCCACTACAGTGTACCACAATTGTTTGGGATGCTCTGTGTATAGCATGTGTTTGAGACAGCCACCCATGCTACTGGGATGTGCATAGTCCCACAGGAAAGTTGCAGAGCATCATTATGTGTACATGTGTACATGTGTAAATGACCTAAAACCCACCTATGACATGCACATGTTATTTGCCAGAAGGACCTACAAGGATATGAGATAGTTTGTCATTGTCAACAACTGTGGCATTGCTGCTGTGACTTTGCAATTTTACAGCAGTACAACGGTTGACAGTCACAGGCATACAGATTATGTCCAAAATTATCAGTATTGCACAACACCAGGCTCCACATTTTCCAAATACACAGTACACAGCTGACATATGCATGTTCTAACAATCGAGCTAACAGTAGTCTACAGATATGGCATGTTACCTGCACGCTCGCAGTCAACTTGCTGGGTGACTCCGGCCTCCATGATGACACATGTTTGTTGTAATGGTTGGCCAGGAGCCACCACGCTGAGGAGCAGCTCTTCCACTCTGGTGAGGGGCAGGTGTGATGCTGCACCACCACCTGTGGCAAGCTGTTGTCTGTGGACATCAGAGGCATGCTGCCGGACATGTCTGATTTAATCACTGCAGTGATGGCGTACCTGCTCATAAGGCCGGTTATGCATGCCTACGTCATTAACCCGATGGACGACATCCTGCCACAGTGCAGTCCACTCGTGCTGGTCCTGGCTGGTTCTGGAGAACAGCAGGGTGTGATGCTGTACTATTGCGGAGATGATTACTTCCTCCTCTTCAGGGGAATAGGCAGGGTTGCGATGATGAGACATGTCCCTGGAAGAAAATAAGACAATTATTGTGAGCAAGTCTTGTGGCACACTTACCATTCTAAAGTACAGATATCAATGAAATTACATATTTAGCAACCTATTGGCTGTCAGTAGATACACGCTTTTAATCCCACACATCAGTGCTCAGCCCACAACTGCCTGACAGTGCCTGGCATGTTCTATATATTAAACCATGTTCTGCACAGCAACAAAGTGAAACCAGTATGTAAGACTATACAACAGCACATAGCACACTGTATGTGACACAATGCACCACCTAGCCACAGGAGGGTTATATGAAGCTAATGCATACAGAAAATTGTCATCCATTGAAATGATTGTGAAGTACAGTTACAGTACTACCAGTACACCACACTACGTGTTGATAGCAAACCCCTGAGTAACATATGTGCACATTCATCAATATAGGTGGCATACTGCTGTACTACACTATACATGTTTCTAGATATAAACTTATATCCTGTAACACACATATGACCCAGGCCATGCTACAAGCATACCCACACACACATCAGACATACCTACAAGACACAAAGGTATGGCAACCCAGATGAGCTTTACCTGTGTACCATACAGTACTGTGTGTCAGCACTTACAAAACCTTCTGCCTGAGGTATGTAATGTGTGTAGACTACAGGTAACAAACAAAACAGTGTTTCAAAGCAATGTGGATATACACCATACTGTGCTGTTAATGCCTACAGCTTCAGGTAGTACTACAGTACATACGGGATTTGTATTCACTAGTGTCAACAATCAATGTGCATACATGGAGCGTTTTAGCCTACAATGGCACACTGCAGTCAACACCATGGGACTATGTCACACCGTATACCATACTGCTTTTGCTGCCTAGCAATAGCATACATATCTTTTGCGGGGATCACAGCTAGAACACTACATACCATGATATGAACATTTACCCACTAGGCTATCACACATATACACAATGTTGACACATTCACCTGCACATTCAACATCACACTCAGTCAACCTCACACAGCAATTGATGCAACATGTACATGCGTGTGTGTATCAGGTCATAGGTAGCTCATAGGCTATTAGGCGTAGGGCCTATAGAAGACTAGCCATACAGTACCCTGCTCTTCAACACCCATGTAATTTAAGTTCATGTGCCCCTGTCATGCAGAGCCACAGAGGTGATTCCCGGGTTGTATTTCCTATGTCACATCCATTCATCATGATTATTCATGACGACTGCTAATGAGGACCATTCTTTGCTATTGATAGGTAGTTAGTTCCAGGGTGTGGTATGTGTCTGAGATGAGCATGTACCACTCCAGCATGTTATGCTTTTTGACGTTACAAGGTTTAGATCAGTACAGTGTGTAGCTTGCAGGGAATTTGACCTGTTGACATGGAGCATGTCCAACAGCTGTGGGTTTGGCATAGCTTTGTATGTTAGGCAGAGGTTGGCTCTGGGTGTGCGGTATGCGACACAGTGTAGCTATGGTATTGTAAGACAGTCTGCTTGGGCATCTGTTTGAGTCTGGTAATACTCTTTGTGGTGTTTGTGCCTGGCGTCTACAGTTGCTTTAGATGTCTTCTGAGGTACATACCAAAATGCCCATTCTATTCTATGATGGGTGTTATGACTGATGAGTAGAGTGGAACACTGACCTCTCATTCCATGTATGGCACACCTTTTGTGATGACATGTGGACCATACACAGTTTACATGACCAGTGTGGCATTGTGATTGTCAAAAGGGACACTACTGTCCACCTGTGTCCCGTGGTCTCTTATCACAGTTTTGGTGTGGAGTAGACTACCACCTATGTGGTAGTTAATGGGTACAGGGTTTTTAACAAAAGGGATGGCAATACATTTACAACATTGAGCTTGAGCATACATATAAACATCCATTGGTGTACATAGAGATTTACATGTAGACACATATACAGTCCACCTTTCATGGTGGGAATATCAATTATGCAAGGGACTAAGAGAGATACAGTTATGTAACAATTTTGCACAGTCTTGTGCAGAATGCATTGAAGGTATTCTCAGGCCATGTATCTTTAGCAGGACTCCCTGTCTGGAAGACTATAGCCTTAACAGAACATACCCACAGCATTTAAACACCACATGTCATATACCAGCACTGTATACTGCCTTGTTTGCTACACACTACAACCTACATGAAAATATGCACATAACAACCTTCACCAACATATATATGTCCACCCTTCACAGACAGTTGCAGTATGTACCTTGCTCTATGCACATGTTAATATGCTAATATATCTGACACATAACTATCTCTACATATGTGTATGCCATACACTCACAAGGTACACACTGTTGTACATCTGTAGACCTCATGGATGACATGTTGGGCCTTGCTACAACATGAACAGTTGTTACATGTGTGCATGGCAGTAATATTACAGGGAGTAGTTATAGCTGCTAATGCTACATTACTATACTAGCCTGGTACAGCAGTTGCCAATGCTAAGCTACACATTATATGACTATCATGCATGTGTTACTCTGTGACATCCATGTTTATATAGCTGTTTGCACTACTCCCCTAGACAGCCATTATACACAGCACTGTACAGAACATACATGACATGATTGGATGTTTGACATCACATGCTGAGCTACATATGTCACAGTTATGTCCCACTGCACACAGCTACACACTAATTTGTCCATGGCAGTAGTCATGCATGGCATCAGTGCATACATACCTACTGCTGCCACATATGCATGTTTCAAAGTATTTATAGTACTCTTCATAAACATCTACTACTTGCCGGTGATCACATTTCTGTCACATACCTGTTTGTCAGTTTCAGGTCCGTCTGTGTTTTTTTTTTTTGGACAATTTTTTTTTTTTGGTGTTGCCTAAGTAGAGTTAGCTTCTACTTAATTCCCTTTCTGTTTTAATTAAGTTTTTTTTTTTTTTTACATAATTATTTTTTTGGTGGATGAATCACTAGAGTATACTTACTCAAGTAAACTTTTGCCTTATTAAGTAATAATTCCTGAAAAACTCACACACAAGTTCTGTGTAGCTGTATCAGGTGCAATGTAATGATTGCATGTGGGTATAGCAAGTACAGTCTGCTTTTATAGGTATCAGCATACGTACATGTGATGACCTCTGCACCAGTTGGTGTACAGCATTTGGTAAATGCATACAGCTTGCTGTGTGGTAATTGCAGTACACTCTGTCATAGCAACCCAATGCTATAAAATACTAGGTTTTGTAGGCATAGCCCTTTCAGATTTCCAGAGTGGGACCCATGTTTGTTTGCTGTGGACACTGTTGTTTCAGTCAGAAGGTTAGCATACTTCTTATATCTGAAGCTAGAGGTGTAGACAGTGATGTACATGTTGTACTCAGACCTGACTGTTGCCACTTCCAGGACAGAGCTATCAGTGTAGTGTTTAAGTCACCCCTACAAATGCTTACACAAGATATATGTGAGTATGTAGTTTCATTTCTACTTATGTAATTGACTGCCATACAAATGTAGTTATTGAGAAGTATTCATTTGACACATGAACTGTTTGTGGACTGTTATACTGTGCATATTGATGTACTCACTTCTGCAGGGTTTGTGTACTTTTTATTGTTCACATTAGCACAGGAGTCCCAGGTAAACTGGACAACTCCACTACTGAGTATGCCTACCTACATCCTTGGTTGACCCTAAACACATGTATATTTAAAATATGGGGGGATGCAGACATACAGAGAGCATTACATCTTATTGTGTGAGTGTTATCTTACTGGACTTAATGGATTGTTGTGTACCTGTTGGTTTATCAAGGCAGGTGGTCTGTCTGCATAGGTCCCAACTGTGAACCTATCTAGATGGTGGACAGATGTTAGCCTGTTGTTTTTTGTCTGTGCAACCCAAAGGTGTTTTCAGCACTGGTGCAATGGCATTGTTACAGTCAGTTGCTACCAGTACATGGCTAGATCCTTTGGTATTTCTGTGTTGTACTCCTGCATAAGGGTATGCTTGTGTTAGTCCGCACAAAGCTGTTTGCAGAGTGTGTAACAGCAGATGAGCTGATATGCCTGTGTGTTTGTGCCTCTGCCAGGCCTATGAAACACTCAGATACATATTTGTTTGGAGCCAGGGATAGGTAGTTAAATGTGAGGTACACCTTCCAACTACTAGAGACAGTAAGTGTAGACTTGAGTGAAGCAGTGCATGTGGATTTGTACTCCTTTTATGGAGTACAAGTGGTGTCTGCTGTTATTAGTGTGATTATTCATTGTGTAATACAGCACCTCTCTGACTGACATCAGTACTTTTCAGAGGGATTCAGAGGGACACAGCTAAAATATGTTTCACAATCAGGTAGTATGGCCTCTGCCCTAATCAGATATGCCAGTGTTTGCCTTGTTATGATACTGTGTGGGGGTTGTAAAGTGCCTCAGTAACATTATTTGCTGCTAGTATGGCTGCTTCTCTTATCACAGTCATGTAATGCAATTCCACAACAATTCCTGGTAGAGATCCACAGAACAAGCTTTGTGTTATGGCCTTCCTATTTTTCCTTTACATTCACTCATTGTTTTGCATGATATATTTATTTCAGCACCAAGTTATTGTATGTCTGCTGTGGCTTAGTGGTACTTCATGTAGTCAAGTGTGTCCAAGGTCTGGGGTTCGAGACTGACAGAGGTGTTTTATTTTGCTGCTGAACAGAACAAGGGCCCTGACATACACAGTGATTAAGGCACTTTTAAGCAGTTGTAAGCGGGTTTGTGTGGGTTTGCGTGATGCTTAGCAATGCTTAGCTAAGTGCACACATGCGCACACTCGCTCAAACCCGCTAACTACTGCTTAAAAGTGCTTACTCCCGCTAACCCCCACAGTAATTTCTTTGAAAGAAAAGAAAATTGGGAGATAGAAAAGTGGTGAAAAAGGGGGCACAAAGAAGGAAAGACAGTAGAGAAACCAGCTCGGGATGTGCAGGACAGGTGTAGGGAAGGTCCATAGCTGCCCATTTCTTTACCAGCAACAGCCGTGTATATGTTACAAATTTGGAGTGAAATTTGAAACCTTCTACCCCTGAGAGAGGGGTGAGGACAACAAAGTATGTTGTACTGCCAATTTGAATTATCAGTTTACATGTCCAGCAGACATGTGTGCGAACTGGGCAGCTATGTATGGGGCGTAATTTTTTTGTGGGTACAGATTGCCCTTTTTTTTTTGTTCAGGTGAGAGTGGAATGTGAGGTAGAGGAAGTAGGTATATTTGGGGAGGTAGGTTAGGGAGGTAAATAGACAAGACAAACAAGACGCATACAGGGGCGGAGTATGACACATGGTGTGGGTGAACGCAATTGACAGGGACGGATGTTTGGAAATCACAAGCCCATGAGCCCACAGATGGTAACAGTGGGACTGAGATCCCCACCCATGGGTAGTCACCACGGAACCTTCACAGACCCAAGGGTGGCTGTGCTGGGGGCTGTGTAGGAGAAGCAGGCTCACCCGTGAGTCGCGCCACTCTCGCCTCGAGCTGGCGTAGGGGATCAGTGACTAAACGCTGGATCTCACTATGCACCACAACCCAGACCCTTCAGAGGGTGACAGGTGGCCTTTCTCCACCCAGACTTCAGGGGGGGATGAGACCCATCCCCCTCAGCGCTTCCATCCAAAGGTGGCACAGGACCAACGGGGGAGGGGAGCCCAGGCTGGGCACCAGACCTGCTGGTGTCAGGTGCAATCGCCAGCTGAGGAGGGACAGGTGGGTCCGCTGGGACCAGCCTTCCCATACATTCTGTGATTAGGTGTGTTTAATTACAACATAGACAACAGCATTCCAAATTAGTTGTAACAGCATGCAGTAATTTTCCCATTAACCCAACACACCAGGGTTACAACAGTTGAACAGCAAGCATAACACATGCATATATTGAATGACAGTGGACATTACAACAGCATGCAGGGATGATTGCTGGCAACAGGCCACCAAGATTGTGGTGTTTGAACAGGACACATGCATAAAAAAAATGCAGATTTTTATAGAACAATAGGACATATGTCCCAACAAATGTTATGAGTTTAGACATACCCATTGAGGTGTGGAATTGCATTGTTTATGCACATGGTGTAGGGTGTAAAAAGAAACATCCATTAACATCTTATTAGTACTTTTACTCTACACTACATTCCTATTGACTGCAGGTGTATATCCCCTACATGTATTATTACACTAGGCAACATGCATTAGATTGTGTAATGGGTTTGGCTAGTTCATTATATACCTGACCTATATCTGACATACTAACTTTCCAAGATGCAGATGTTACTGCTACATTGTTATATTTTATTTTTATATTTATGTATCTACATATTTGGATGTGTTCACATGACATTTTCAGTTAATTTTCTACAGAACCCTACATTTCATGTAGCACACTCACATTTCTGTGGAACACCTTGAAAAGCTACTCATGTGCCAGATTTACCTATGCATGACAGACATTTACAAACTGTTGAGGACTGTTACATGCTTCACAGCTACTGGCACTTCCTTCATCCACTTTATATGGGACTGCACAACTGTGGGTTGACTGCACTTAATACAACAGTACTATTTATTTAATGCAAGGGTACAACAACATTTCAAAGTAAGTGACACAGACACACTCCAAGTATTATACCTTTATTAATTACATTAAACACTCTTTTCTACAGGCTCTTTCCTTTATTTGATACTACAGTGCATACTGAAGACCAATTCAGGACTTATTATACCTTTATTGATAGGTTACAACACTCTTTTTCAGGCTCACTCACTTATTTTATATGACAGTACATGCAGAGTTGTATTCCAGACTTATTTTACCTTTATTAATGGGTTACTATTTCCGGCTCTCTGAATTATGTTATATAACAGTACATGCAGAGAATTTATTCAGGGCATTTTATAGCTGTATTATTGGGCTACAACACTTTTTTCATGCTCTCTCACATATATTATATAACAATACATACAGAATAATTACTAACCTGCCTGGTGGTGGAACCTTAGCAGCCTATCTCCATAGGCTTGCTGATTCGCAGCACGGACACCTGCAGCTGTGAAGTTAATGAAGGAATATTGAGACATACCTATCCATTATTTAGACTATATTAGCATGTCTTACATACTGCATTCCATGGCTACCTACTCAGTAGTGGGGCATCCTGCATATGACACCCTCCTGGATCCATTGTTTCAGTAAGTCCTGCTTCTGTCTCTTCAGGTCTGCATGGTGGTGAAGGGCCTGCTCACCAGTCCAGGGACGCCTGTGGCACTGGTGAGTTCATGAGCCAACCGGTTCCAAGCCTCTGCCTTATACTCCATCCCTTGAAACTGGCCCTCAAGGAGTCGAGACTCATGACGATGGCCTAGGAGCCAAACCATGTATTTTGACTCCTCAATGCCCCAGCGTTGCGCTCAAAAGCAAGTACCCTCTCCAGCACTAGACATTCTAACTGCAGATGTGGGCGACAATCACTTATGGCGAGTATTCTCGCCTATGCTGCTTAAATATGCCGCTTTTCCCAAACTTTTCTGTGATTGGCCATTTTTTTAAAATTCTCGGCTGACTGCAGACCTGCTTAGCAATGGTTAATCTACCATTTATAAGTATATGTATGTTAACAGTGGATGTTTATCCTAAGCTGTCATGGCTTAGTGGTTCAGTACTTTGATTATGGTGCACACAGGTTTGAAACTTGTCATTGCATTTTAATTTACTACTGTCCAGACAGGCTAGGGGGTGTGGCTGTGTTTAGGCAACTTTGCTCAATGTTACTCCACATTGCTCCACGTTGCCCGACGTTGCCCAACATTGCTCCACATTGCCCTATGGTGCGCTGGTTAGCGAGGTGCACAGCTCCGTGCAAACTTATTGTGCTGGGTACAGCGCTGCTTAGCTAAGGGCAACTAGATTGTGCTGGGTAAAGCATTGCTTAGCTGTGGGCAACTAGATTGCACTGGGTAAAGCGCTGCTTAGCTGTGGGCAAAAAGATTGAGCTGGGTAAAGCGCTGCTTAACTACGGGCATTTATATGTCAAAATCCTTCTTACATTTCTATATATACATTTTGTTCACTGATGCATAGGCCATTTCAATGCTTCTTAGTAAGATTTTAGTTATATATATATATATATATATATATATATATATATATATATATGTCAGGAATTATTTCATATGCTAATTTAAAACATAAAATTGAGAGGGGAGTGGTGGGACTCGAACCGTGAATGCCTCCTCTTTGTGCGAAGGCTCTACCACTATGCTATTGCTATTTGGATTGATTTGCATAAACATTTGTTACTATGCTCTTCAATGTCGACATTGCTAACTCTAGCTAAGCTATGGGTACACCCGCGCAAGCACGCGCACATATGGGCAGCTATATCGGGAATTAGCATAAAATAAAATTAATAGTTTATATTTTATAACTCTACTGGGGGTTTACAATGTGAGGGAGTGTAGTGTTGGGTATGTTGACATTTGAGCGGACTCGCTCCTGTGTGGTGACATTTCACAATTCAGACACTTGCAGGGGCATGGACCTTAGAACTGCTCGGCAGTCAGACATGCCCCCCCCCTGCCTTCCTGCACAGTCAGTGTTAGACTTGCAGTGGAGTCAGCATGCCCTCATGAATATGCATGGCACGCTGACATCAGACCGTTTTAACTGCAGTTTCTGAGTAAGACTTATTTAGTCTTACACGGAGGTTTCGTGAATCCGGTGGAGAAAGTTTAATCAGTCTAATTTGATGCTGTATGCTATTAGTTGCCATCCATCTCATACTTTAACTTCTATTCCCTATGGAGAATTATTAAGGATAAAAAGACTATGTAGTGATAAGAATGAATCATGGAAGGAAGCTGAGAAAGCCATAGACTTTTTTTTAAGAAGGGGCTATAAACAAGATATAGTGTTAGATCGTTATGCTAAAATCTATAGAAGTTCCCAAGTCACTAATGGAAATTTGTATAACAAAAATTTAGAAAAATGTACAAAAGAAACATTAATGGATAGTTCATTATTTTTGTTACCAAATACACCCGTTTTTCAGATAGGTTAAATGAATTACTAAAGGGATATTGGAAGCATATAAAAAAAGAAGTGCCTTCACTTTCACAAATAGAACTAATGTTTTCCTTTCAGAGAGGACAGAATTTAAAGGATTTTCTGGTTCATAGCAAATACAGTAAACCAAAAGACAAAATTATTAAAAGTCCAACAGGAATAGGAACTTTTCCGTGTGGAAAATGTTCGATTTGCAAATTTATAGTGCCAACGTTTGAGAGAATAAATAACAAGAAGTTTGAAACTCAAGGAATGTTCTCTTGTGTAAGTAGGGGAATAATTTATGCTATAGGATGTTCTTGTAAAAACTATTATATAGGTGAAACCAAAAGAAGTTTAAGTGAAAGAATAAAAGAACATATTAGGGACATTAAGAAAAATAAAATTATAAGTCCTGTAGCGGAACATTTTAATAAAGTACATTTAGGAGACACTAAAAATTTAAAAGTAACAGTTTTAGAGCAGGTTTTGCAGTATTTTGCCACTGAGGAAATGTTAAAATATTTACTTAGGAAAAAATAATCGATTTTTATCATTAAATATAACAGTTTACAACCTAATGGTTTAAATAAGGAATGTAACTGGCAAAGCTTTATTTAAAAATGTTTAAAAATGTTTTAGCTTTAAGAAAAAGCTTCATTAATTTTAACATAATTGGATGTAATTGATTAATTAAGTAATGCTGTGTATATAAAAGGACATCTTGATGAATTTGATTTTTAAACTGTAAAGGCTGGATGCAGCCGAGGTGCTAAGAGATTTTATGCTATTTATTGTGGAATAAAATCCGTTTGGTGAACATAAGAACGAGACATCATTGGTCTTTTGTCTTTGTGGTTCCAAGGATATTTCGCAACTGTGGTTTTATACATTTAGATTAATGTTTATACATAATACAGATTTTGGAAACACATGTATGTGTGCAACTACAAAAGCAAACATATACTAAAATATTCATATGATCAGCTTGAATATTGGAGTGATATCCACATATGCAATCTGTGCCTGTAAATAATTGACATGGCCTGAAATGTGTACACAACTGAACATCTTCAGAAATAACCTTTTACAGCTATTGGAACCACCAGAATACCAACAGTTTATATAGGCATTTTGCTAGAGGATGCTACAATAATTTTCTAAAATCAAGCCAAATAATACAACATTCTGCAGAAATGCCAGGCCACAATCTTAAAGATATGTGCACAATGCATGCAGCCTACCTGGACATGACCAAGGCTTTTGATACTATCCCCCACTCAGGCATTATTGACAAACTCACCCAGCTAGGTATCAGCCCTTATATCATTTGGTGGGTTACTAACTGGCTCACCAATAGAATTCACACAGTCAAAATAGAGGAATCTACCTCCAACACCAAACCCGTAACCAGTGGTGTTCCACAAGAATCAGTCTTGGGATCTCTACTGCTTGGAATCTATTTGTCTGAAGTACAAGAAAAAACTAAAGGTCTGTGGCCGACAAAGTTTACTGACAATTGCAAACTTGGAGCGGTCATAGAATCCCCAGATGATGTGAACATCCTACAAGAGGGATTAATTCAAACAAATTATTGGTGCCAAAGTCATGGCCTTCAACTCAGTCCAAAAAAATGTATTGTCATGGCTTTAAACTCAGTGCAAACAAATGTATTGTCATCCCTTTCCATAAGAGCAATGTTCCTGCTAACTAGCACATCAACAGAAATACCCTAAGCACTTACTCAGTGGTGAAACACCTGGGCATACAGGTTGACAGCAACCTTACCTTTGATCACCATGTCTCTACTGTGGTATGAACAGCATTCTATATTTCTCATCTCATAAGTAAGGGCATTGCCTCCAGAAAAAAGTTATAACTTCCCTGTACTCTTCCCTCATCAGGCCAATAATTGAGTACAACATCCCTTTTGGTATGTACCTTTCCAGGCACCTGCAACAATTGGAGAGAGCACAAAAGTTCTTCACAAGGAGAATTCAAGGTATTCTGCATCTGTCCTACATGGACTGGCAGAAATCACTGTCACTTCATTCTGTTTCATACAGACTATTCAGTGACAATCTCTGCCTTGGGTATAAGGCAATCTCTGACTCTATTTTATTGGAAATGCTGCATATCTGTAAGTCCAATGGCTCATGGGTAACTCACTCTAAAGACCTTAACATGGTATGTGACATTAATAGAACCTGCTGGAGGGACAGATTTGTTTCCCGGAGGTTAACACACCTGTGGAACAGACTCCCAATTCATCTCAAGCAGAGCACCTCTTTGGCCCTCTTCAAGTGCAATCTAGATGATTGAATGGGTAACGGTAAATTTACCACGGGGGTTCCACCTCTGTCTCTCTTGGACAGGGGTAATAGGTACTTATCATGGAAACAAGGGCAGAACATAGCTAGGCTTGTAAGGGCTCTAGGGCTATTAACCTAGTAATTTCCTATGATCCTATGAGTAATACTTAAAAACACCAGAATAGCTACATTTATTATAAGGCATAATTACATGAAAACAATTTCTTGAAGAAGTCATGAAATTATGTCAACAAAATGAACATAAACTTGTGTGTGGCTTAGTTAATAAATTGTAACTACAAAAGACCTGAAAGAAAAGTTGTATCTCTCTTCACATCCATGGTTGAGCTAATATTATACTGGCAATTCAGGAAAAAGAGTGAAGTGATTTTTCCATAACCAAGCCTAAACTGAATCCAGATAATTGTCCAAGCAGAAGACCGTCACACTGCCTTATTAAAACATATATTGTCAGCATACAGAAACATATTTAACTAAATGAGAAACATTTTACTAACTTTTCAGGAAGGCTGCAGTTATTTTATTTTTGAATGGCTCCTGTATGTTTCTTTCAAGCCAGTGAAAGAAAAACATAAAATATGGATTTAAGCTTGTACAGCACAATTTCTTTCATGGCATTCTTATCAGAGGGAAAACTGAGTGAAGGTTGGCAGTAAGAACAAAACTGATGGCCAGCTAGAAGTACCTAAAGTATATTTCATTTCTTTCAAATCCATTTTCATGTAGGCTTAAAGTTGGTGAAATTATCAAACAAAAATTCAATGTATCAGAGGTGACCTCTCTTCATCCACCTCCGCAGTGTAATGACTACATGAAGTACCAGCCAAGATGATGTAGTAAAACTGTGAAATAACACCAGAGCACCATTAATTACACAGACTTTATCACAATTCCAAACACAGGTGACTTTGCTGTCACAACTTGACAAGTAAAGTCATACAAATTGTCTTCTACAAGTCTGGTACAAACACATCCACGAGTTCACTGGCAGATCTTACATGTAAGTCTGTGAAATAACAAAAGCAATCTTATTTCAATTGCTGCATACCTCCTTTTAACATTTTACACAAAATAAACTGAAGAGGTCCTCTGCATTCTGCAAAAGCCCTGTAGGTGACAAACAAAAAACAATACTATTCATAGTTATCAGTGTTTGGAAGCAGAAACATATTTTGGTAGGAAGAGCATTTCAGTAAATTGGAGTTTCATTAAACCATTGTGAAGTGGATATGGAAATATTTTTTTAAAATAAAATCTGTCCATAGATCCCTCATTGGAAATATTATGTAGGGTCTGGTGGAAATGTGGAAAAAACTAAGGACTGCAAAAATATTTCTTCCAGCAAAATAACATTTCTGAAGTTCCACGAAAAGAGAGCAATGTGACTGTCTCACAGCAATTTGCATGGGATAAAGTCATATGCATTTAGGAATAAAAACAGAGTTGTTATTACTGCAAATGGCAATAAAATCTCTGCAATTCCTATGGGCCTATAAACAGGTAACATTAACTTTAGCTGTACCTTAAGGCAGCCCAAAGAGATAGAAATAGCCATATTAATGAGTAAAAATTCCATATACAACTAGCTGTTTCATCTTTGTGATTTTATGTAATTTATACCTAAGACTTAGACGTGGGTCACCTAAGGCTTATCCTTTTTTTGTTTTTCTTAATAGCAATAGCACACTTACATAAAGAATAAAGCACTGGCAATCATCCACACACCCAGACTTTATGTAGCTATTTGACTAGAATTATGTAATACATGAATGGCAGCTAAGGCATGATGAAATGCAGCAGCCAGGATTGGAGTTTTAACCATGTTGAACATGCCCCAAGTGCAAAGCAGATCAGTCCAACTACTCCAAAGGCTGTTACTGAAATCATCTGACCTAGCACATTGAAGATATGTACATATAAGGTTGGACCAGGTGCACCTGACAAACACAATGAAAAACCATTTAATAATCTTTGGCACCTTAAATTATACATCAGCACATCCCTACAGTGTAGAAACAAGAAAGGAAAAGGACAAATCCCTGTCTGTCCACATACAATATTTGTAATTTATGATATTCATGATTAGTAGTCGTACAGTATGCCAACTCTAAAGACAAAACGTCTGCAGGTATATATGAACCCTTCAATGTTCATAATATTTCAAATATCATTGACAGAAAGCCTAAAACAAAGAATGCTAGTGATTGAAAGAATGAGACAGCTTATTTTGAAAATGTTTTTATTAAATTTTCATAAAATATAATCATTACAAAATGTAATCAGAAATGTACATACATATTTAAAAGTAAGACAAAAATGACCTAATCTTGCAAATACAGAAACAAAAAAATAACTATTTACAACAGTGTTCATCAACCTTCTAGTTATTCCTCTTGTTGCATGTCTGTTCAATTCCAGAATTTTTTTTGGCTTGTCAAGCAGTTCTTTAAATTTTGTCCATACATTGATTCAAGAGATAATTATGTTCATTCTCGATCTGATTGTAATCATTTCTAGATGAGATACTTCAGTTGCTAAACTTATAAATTCTTTAAATCAAGGATTAAATTCATTTTCCCAGTTTTGCGTGATTATTTTTCTGGAGATGGTCAATACAGTCCATGATATGTTATATTTCATTCTTTGAACACGTGGGTATAGGAGTATTAGAAATAATTAATGATTTAGATAAAATAAATTTATCTCCAAAAATGCATGTAAAAAAAATAATTAATATGATTCCAAAGAGCAATCAAGACAGTACAGTCAAAGAACATGTGTCGCTAATCTGCTTCAGGTTCTTTCTTGCATCTCCAACAAAGTTGCTTTTTTCTTGTACACCAATTCAATTTTATGAGGGGTGAAGAAGGACCTGTGTAAAACTTCCATGTAAACAAATGCCATCTAAGAGATGAAGTAGTAGTTTAGATGATAATATAAATAATTTTTTGTGTCTTCTTCACTTGATGATCTATTATTGACTTGGGTAAAATAGTTCCAATGTGCATCATTACATGTTTTAGTTTACCTCTTCACTACTTTATACAATTTGGACAAGAGACCATGTCCAAAGGAATTGTGTTGAAATGAAAATATGATACCTTCAATCAATTTTGGGACATGATCCCTTAACATTTGTTGCATTGATGTAATTTCCCCTTCTAAATATAGTCTACAAGATTGTATATCTAACCACATATCTTTAGCCAAATCATATTTATTCCTAATGTAATATACTGAGTGCAGCTTTTCATCTTTCATTAACCGAAACCAGTACAACAGATTCTTCTCATTAAAAGCAACCATTGTTTCTAAATTTGAAGTAGGGATATTACTTTGAGTATATGTTATAAGAAACATAAGGAAAATCCATGTTTTATAAGCCAGATTATTATATATAACATTTCTAAAAGTATTTAATGTAGTCAAAATGAATAAGAATCATTTGCTTGGTGACTTTTCCCTATAATGTAATCCTTCAATAACCAAAATAAACTGTTATTTACTACAAGATGATTATTAATATATCTATTACAGTTAGAATGCATAAAAAGGTTTCTTAATTTTTTTCCCATCTAGCTGTATAAGTGTTGGTGATCCAAAGACATAGGGGGGAATTTAATAAAGCCTACATGGACTTATTTGCCATGTAGGCATAGTGGCATGGTGCTTACATGGAAGTAAGCAGATGTGCGATCCAGTAAAGGGAGCCAAGGAGTGTGCAGGAGCATGCAAATACGTAAGTGTCCATGGCATGCAAATCACCTCATAAACAAGATGAAATACATGCAAATGAGGTAAGTAGAGTGATCCAGCAAGCAGATATGCAGTTGTGCAGACCCCATGTTGGTGTCTGTAATGTACTCGAAAAACTTCCATGTACATGAAGATAAAATTACACCAGGAGCTGTAAAAGTGGAGTTACAGTAGCAAAATAGTATAGAGGATATGGATATGAGTAAAAGTAAACACTGTGTGTCCTAAATAGCATGGAAACTAAAATATATATTTATACTAACATGGGTATGTTTGCATGCCACACTGCAGTGCGCAAATATGCCATTATGGGAAAGAAATATTGTAAAAAATAGAATTTGTGAGTATGTAACAGTAATGCATTACAGGACCCTGTGTCGGGCATGTACAATGTAGGACTGTTGTGGTTGCAATGAGGTATGGCCTGAATCTGTGTAGTTACCAGGTACTCTCCACAGATCTATATGCAAATGAGCATGGGTTACTGATTAGCAGAAATGACTATCTCTGTCTGCATATCCCATCCGTGTAGGCACAGAACCATGTTGGTGTCCACAACAGAGGTAGCTGACATCAAAAGGGGGTGTGTTTGCAAACTTTTAAGCTCATTGGAGCTCAGAGACACCTGTTTGCAGGGTGCACCACTCTGCTCAGTAGGGTTGTGTGTCTGGTGAATACTAAGCTTTGTTTATCTTAGGGGCACTTGTTTCAGTGGGGTCGAGCATGTTTGAACTTGTTTGTGTGGTGCACAGCCATACCGAGCATGCTTTCCATGGGGGTGTGCCTGCTCACTGCTAAGATTTGTTTATCTCTGTGGTGCAGGTTTGCATAGTGCGCCACAGTGCTCAGCAAAGGAAGGCTGTCAAAAAAGAAAAAAAAATGGCTGAAAAAGCCATTGAGGTATTCATTTGTGATGAGCCCTGTTACACTTAAACTAGGGCCATTAAACCCCTTAATGATGTACTTGGCAGGTGGAATGCATCATAGCTAGCCAATCACACAGAACACACCTACAGCAGAGCACTATAGAGTATTTATACAACCTACAATCTGTTTTTCCCCATACTCTGCACCACTGGAGTGCAGAGTTGGTAATTTTAATCTAGAGAATGCTAGATGCTGCTGCAGGTCTACTACATATGTATGTGCTAGATGCTGAGATCAATGTAGCTGCTGTTGATGCTGACCATATACTTAAACTGAGAAGGAGAAGAGTGTTCAGGCCCAGGGTAACCTACCATGAGCTACATGAGCTATAGATTGTAGAGCACTACAGGATGGACAGGGACATATTACAACAACTCAGTGAGCTCTGCTGCCCTCAACTCAGACCCAGAGCTGACAGAGGAGAACCCATCCCAGTGGAAACAAAGGTATGTGTAGCCCTTAGGATAGTAGCTACAGGTACTTTCCAAAAAACAACTGGGGGCATAATGGGGGTCTCAGAGGTGTCTGCTTCCAGAGTACTCCACCAGTTCTTGGATGCATGCTACCACATGCCAGTGAACACATTTATTTACCCTGCACCTCTGAGGAGAGGACTAGCAGTATGTATTGCTTCTACCATGTAGCACACTACCCTGAGGTACTGGGTGCCATAGACTGCACTCATGAACACATCAAGGCACTACCCAGTGAAAATGGTAGAATCTACATCAACCACAATGGGTACCACTCCATCAACTGCCAGGTCATGTGCAATGCCCAGGGCATTATCATGAATGTGTGTGCTGGCAGCACTGGCAGTTATCATGACTCCCATATCTTGCACACATCACAGCTGTACCAGATTCTTGCTAGGCGGGACATCCAAACCACAAGGGGTACCACTCCAACAACTGCCAGGTCATGTGCAATGCCCAGGGCAGTATCATGAGTGCGTGTGCTGGCAGCCCTGGCAGTTATCATGACTCTCATATCTCGCACACATCATAGCTATACCAGATTCTTGCTAGGGGGGGCATCCCACATGGCCATTTACTTGAGGATGCTGGCTATGCACTGGAACCATGGATGATGACACCCATTAGAAATGCACACACACACACACACACACACACACACACACACACACACACACACACACACACACACACACACACACTGAAGAATGCCATAATGAGGCAGATACACAAACCAGGAACATCATAGAGTGTATGTTTGGATTGTTGAAGTCATGGATCCGGTGCATTCATATATATGGTTTAGCCTTGCAGTACTGTCCTGCCACATGTGCACAGATGTTCACAGTATGTACCATGCTACACAATATGATCCTGTGGAAACAGATGCAGCAGGATTAGCAAAGGGCTTGGCTCAGTCAGACATTCCCAGTCAACAAATGTAAAATAAATAAATAAATAAATGCACAACCCCCCCCCCCACCAGTGCCTAGGTCACCACAGTCACACCCGTAATGAGAATCAGAGGAGGAATCCCCTGAGACTGTCCCTGTAGGCAGACGTAGTCATGCCCTGGATGCCCTGTCCCTGGCTAAGAGACAATGCATAGCACATGCAATGACAACATAGGGCACTAGGGACTGACACTATACTCAGACTTGCATACCTATCAGCAGAAATGATAACAGCCAGGCCACATGATCTGTACCTCACCATGTATTGGCTGTGGACTGCCTGCATCAGACAGTGGCAGTCCTGAACTACAGGTCTGCCAACTGCTGCATTTTCAAGGTAAGTCACTCTCATGTACACCACTTGTAATGGGTACTATAACATGGTAGCATATGTATGGACCTGCCACATGTATACCAGGGAATATAGTGGGCTATATATATTTTGATTTTGGGCTACTTGTAGAGATCTACACTGGGATACTGGGCTTCTTATACGGATCTAACAGACACTTGGGACAACAGGTAATCTGGTCACTAGTATATGCCTCATATTAGCCACTAGGCCATATGGCTGGAAATTGTATGACAGTAGTCCAGGGAGATGCCAAACAGTGGGGTCATGGGACAGTCACATGACTATGCCAGCAGAGCATAGGCTAGTCATCCCCACCCCAAACACATCAGTGTTACCATACAACTGCTGTAACAGTAAGTCTGCAATTATATACGAGCAGACCAGAAAAATCCCCTATCTTGTTGATAGTGTGAGGGAGAAAACCTCACTGTCTGGTGGCTGGTGTGGCTCAGTGGGCCAGGGACAATAGCATGTGTAATGGTGTTGATGGTTCGAATCTGGCAGCATCCAGCATCTTTTGCATGTGAGCTACGCATATGGTGGTAGTCTCACAGACTGTCAGAACACCTCAGTCTGGTACTGCAAGAAAGTTGGAAAAGACAGAGTGACTGGGGGCACAAACGTCTAAAATTACAGACAGTATACACACTCTGAGTAACCTAGCAGGTGTCTAGTTTAACAGCAGGCTGCAATAGGTTACATTAGCTGCAGGATGTAAAGGCCATCAGTTAAATGTGTCAGTAGGTACAGCAAGTCACTGACCCATGTACAGTATAGCACCGGGAAGCCGTAAATGTATGAGGACACAACGGAGATATGGGGTGCAATGCTATGCATTCTGCAAAAACATGTACAAGGAGAGGTATGCAGACTGTCACCCTATGTGCGGTGTTTCACTTTGTACCCAAGTCACATCATACCTCTCAACCTCTGACAGCAGGAAATCTGTTGTATTACAGTGAATGACAGTGGAACCAAGGACCACAACTTGGGACATGTTTTACATACTTGTGCCTACAAGCATAAATTGTAGATAGAATAACAGGTCCTGCATTTGCATGATTCACCTGCTGTGTATGGATTCTGCAACTCAAATATCTGTCAGTATTACTTTACTTCAATCTAGACTGATCTGCCACTGATTTGACAGAAAACAACAATGTTATGTGAAATGGGTCAATAATATGCGGCAAGAATCTGGACAGTCTGTGAAGCTCTCTACAGTTCTGATGTTTGAGTCACATTTTAAGGTCAGAAAACAGCTGAGGAATGACTTGGACAATATCAGGCAACTGTAGTACTGTGGTAACAGGTGCAGCAGCCAATGGTCTGCAGCACACAATAATCCAGGACTAGAGTACAGGTAGATCTGGCCTGGATTCACCTTGTAAGTACTGACAATCACACTAGGCATGCTCCTATACTTAGCTAACTTTAGCCCAAGTCTGTTGCCTCTACCACCCAATGACCTGTTACGTGGAGTGGAAAGCTGTCTGCATAGACATCCAGCAATGTATACATATCTGTCTGTCCATATCCTCCTCACCCTTGATTACTGTTTCTATCAGTATGTGGCACATATACCTCTGATAAGATGTATATATAGCTATATAAAGTACAATGATTCATATACTCCCCACATACTTCCACAAAACATATTTACATTACTGATACACAGAACTACATTTAAAGAGACAACACTGTTATACACCATTGATATAGATATGGGCGGGGATGTATGAAAGTTCCCACATACCACTGAATGCTGGGGATATCGGCACATACACACCACAACAGCTATCCAATGGCACCAGACCAAGGCCACAACAGCACATAATCCACCCATCCACAGACCCCTGAGTCTGCAGGCTGTCACCCCACAGGCAGACATAGGTACACAGGTGGTGTAATGTATGATGGGTGCAATGGGCACCTTGGACAGGCCATATTGTCCCTGGCCACATGTCTGCCTATCAAACTGCAAACAGTCACATATGGCTAGACTGCAAAATGCACACACATAGCAGGGATATTACCAGGTATCCCACCCCAGGACACTAGATACACTACCAGTACCAAACAGTATCACTCTGCAAGCCACACATGCTGTCTAACACAAGGCCACTTTGCGTACTTCACGAGTACTGTGCCTACAGCAACATATCCAACAGACAAAACCTGTGGACTGTGCAATAGGTACTGTGAGCTGCAGTATGTAATGCTAAGTAGGTAGGGGTTCTAATCCCACATCCTCCAACTCAGTGTGTGTGTGTGTGTGTGTGTGTGTGTGTGTGTGTGTGTGTGTGTGTGTGTGTGTGTGTGTGTGATATCCCTCCACAGCACTATGGACATGCCCAGATGGCCTGTCTCTAAGCAATGGTATGCACTTTATGGCCCTGTGACTGACTGTGAGCAGCCCCTACAAATAGATGCAAGCTATGCATCCACACTCCACAGTCTGGCACAGACAAACCCCTCAAGTGTCATGCTGTCACAGAAAGTTTCCCTATTTGCCAAGAAACCTGCACACAGAGAATGTCACAGAAGATGTATGTGAAAGGCACAACACACACTCCAGGGCCTGCAACTAATTTGTGAATATGAAATATGTGTAGAAACAGTAATGTAATGTGCACACATTTCATCTGCACAGGCCCATATGTAAAGAAATTGATATAGAAACAGGTGTGATGCGTATAACTAAAATAAGGGTACAATTGCTCTGTTGATATCTATACCTGTTGGTGTGTTGTAGCAGCCCCGTGGCCCAGGTAGAGTGTAAGTGTGGTCAGAATGTAGAGTAGTGAATAGTAGTGTACTGACAAATATACTAGATAGAAGTTGTCAATTGAATCTGTTCCCTTCCCCCACCATTCAACTGATCCAACCATCACACTGAAACCAACATGGGTATGTTCCTAAACAAACCTCTACTGTTGGGAACATTGTTCCATTTGGTTTATCATTGTTTAAACTGTTGCATACTAATATTCCCTGTTGAATAATCATTTAATTGCCTGCCTGACATACCAATAACTGGCATGCTGTTGCAACCCTAAATGCCATTCCATATATGCATGGGTTCTGTTTCCTATGGCACTTTTATAATTGCACTGTTTTGGGCAATTGGGAATATCCTTGCATGCTATTTTGACTAATGTTGTAATGTGTTGTGCATGACTAATCGATATTCATTGTTAATTTCCACACCATAGCACATATGCAAAGGCAGATCCCAGCAGATCTGCCTCTCCCACACCACCTGGCTGAGGCATGAGGTCCCAGCATGTCGGGGACCCAACCCAGACCTCCCTCATCTGCTGGTCCTGCACCACCCTCGGGTGGAACCACTGCAAGGGATGGGGCTTGCCCCCCCTGCAAGTGGGTGCAGTGAGGATGTTGTCACCCAGGACAAGGTCTGTGGCATGGAGCGCAGAGTCCTCCAGATGGAGCTGTATGATCACCTGCACCAAGAGGAGGGTGGGCTGTCACAGCTAGAAGTCTAGAGGTGGCCCCTCCAGCCCAGCCACCAGCACAGCCACCTTTGGGGCTGTGAGGGAGTAGTGGTGACTGCCATCAGGAGGGGACATCAGTGCCACTACTACCATCTAGGGGGGCTCATGAGCCTTAGATTCCCAACCACCCTCCCCGTCAAAGTGTTTATCCCTCCATGTGTCAGACACTGCCCCTGTCTGCTGTCTTGTCTGTCTTATCTGTCTGCAAATGCAACATCTCCTACCAAACATCCCTCACCACACTTACCAATAATCCTTCATTAACATCCCACTCTTACCTTAAAAAAAAAAAAAAAAAAAAAAAAGAAGGGGCATCTGTCCCACAAAAAAATCACGTCCCATACATAGCTCTGCATTTTACCCAGTGACATGTAACCAGCACACAATCTAACCCTACCAATAATCTGTATTGTATGATGCCCACACACCGCCCTGTAGGGTATGAGGCTCCAAATTCTAAATTGCCCATATTGAAAGCAGCTGTTGCTGCCAAAGAAATGAAGAGCTATGGTCCTTTCCTACACCCATCCTGCACATCCTTAATTGTTTCTCCTTTTGTTTGTTACCCTGCTTGCCCCAATTTCACCATTTTCCTATCTCCCTTTTTTATTTTTTATATGGGTTTAAGCAGCCGTAAGTGAGCGTAAGCAAAGCTAAGCTCACACAAGTGTCGCTTAGCTCTGCACAAACTTACTTACTACTGCTTTAAAATGCCTTAATCATTCTGTCTCGATCAGCCCATGTTCTGCCCAGCAACAAAGTAAGCAGCCTTTGCAAATCTCAAACCCAGGACCCTGCACACTATAACCAAAGTGGTTTACTATTAAGCCATTTCAGATGCAAATAAATCTGATGTTTTCTCAAACATATCATCCAGCAGAGTCATTCAACAGTAGGAGAAATGTATTTATATATGTAGATGTCTGTATGTATGTGTGTATGTGTATGTATAAATATATATATATATATATATATATATATATATATATATATATACATCTCTCTCTCTGTCTCTCTCTCTCTATATATATATATATATATGTATATATATATATATATATTATATGTATATATGTATATATATATATATATATATATACATGTCTGCATATATATGTCTATATATATATATATATATATATATATATATATATATATATATATATATATATATGCATGTGTGTGTGTGTGTGTATACATATATATATATATATATATATACATATATATATATATATATATATATATATATATATATATATCAAAAGAGAGAGAGAAATAAAAAAACACAACAAATAAATATATGACCAATGCACCATTAATGGGGGTGAGGGGGGCCCAAAATAAGTACCTCTTGTAATTACTATCATCCCCTCCTCCACAGCTGAACAGATCTGTCTTGCAACACAATAACCAACACTTGCAAGTCTCATACACAGGACCCTACACAACACAGCCACAACAAGTCAACAGTAATCCATCTCAGCTGTATGATGTCAGGATGATATCAATAACATATCATGCAGAACAGTCTGTGTACCATAGGGAATGTATAATGTGGAAGCAGTAAACATTCCAGTGATACATATCCTGTCTGTGTGTGCTCCCAGGAGGGGGAACAAACACCATCCCCTGAGGTGGTTCTACCTGAAGGTAATGCAGTACCAGCAGATGATGAGGTTCCGGGGTGGGTCCCAGTTGTGCTGTGGACTGGTAACATGGCCAGATGAGGTGGGTGAGGTGGTTCTGCTGGGAACTGGCTTCCCAAACATGCTATTGTGTCACAGTTATAGAATATATGTGGGTAGTAATAGTCCACACATTCCAGGATTACGGCTAACAGCATGCATAGATATCACCATTAACACAAGACACCAGATTTGGAGTAGTCACATAGCAAACAGAACATATGCATATATGGAACCATAGTTGTCCTTACAATGGCATGCAGGTGACATTGTTAGCAACAGGTCACCAATGATAGTGTCTCAACATGGAACATGACTAGAAACACATTGCACAATTTGTTGTACAATACTATATATGTCCCAACAGTAGGTTTACTGTAAACATAACCGTTGAGTTGTGTGTTCAGATTATTGTTGCAGATATGATGGGGTGAGACAGAGATGTGAATTAACAACTATTATATCCTTGCAGTATGAGGTCCTCAGACCTTTTTTCCTCTTTATGTCTTTCAGGCACCATGTCCAGAGAGCGTTTGCCAGTCTATTCCCCCCAGGAAAATGAGGTTATAATAAACCACCTAATGCAGCACTACCACACCCTGTCTGGCTGTACAGTCCATGATCTGCAGGACAGGACCGCCCTGTGTAACAGGCTCATCCACAAGGTAAACAATGTTGGCCTGCATAACTTCAGTTATGAGCAGGTCCAACATCATTGCACTGGCCTACTCTGCCACACCTATCAGCATGCTGCTGCAGTTAGGAGGGACCAGCTAGCCACTTGGGGGGGGGCTATGCCATGCACCCCCCTGACACATGCTGAGGAGATCCTTGCCAGGTTCAGGGGACCTGCCCGCCAGCAAAGACAAGACCCTGCACATAGCATTGTGGAGGTGGGTGCTACCCACACAATGGACGAGGAGTGTGCAGGTAAGGCCCCAGGGCATATCAGTAGGCCACTGTTGCTTATCCATCTGCATCTGTAGAGTGTAATCATGCATATGTGAGATAAAATATATATAGTCTGTTGTTGCAGTGTAGTAATAAACAGATGTGCATAATCTGTAGCATTGTAGGTTTGTATTGTTGATGTACTGAAATGCTGCTCCCACCGTTTACCAATGCCACAGATGTGGTTACTGACATCACATCTCTCACACAACTATGTAAGTCCCTCTGGTTTAACTCTGGAGCAGCAGCCTGTAGCTGGTGAGTATGGTGTTTTTTGTTCAGGTTTGCCAATAATCCGGCCATGTCATGGCCATGGTATTTGCCATGCACACATTTAACATACCTACCCATAATGCATGCTGTACATTTTCACTTATTGTTGCTGTTAACTGCACTGCATCACAGTGGTCACCATGGTGGCATATCTGAAGGGTATGTAAGAGTCCTGCAATAAAACTAAAAACCTGTCATTGCAAGATGTCTGCACAGAGATGAACATAATGGTGGGAAAAATGGCCAACAGTAGGAACATGTCTGAAATATCACCCTTATATAGTGCTACAACAATGTATATACCATTATTACAGGATGATGGTTGGGAGGGTGGCCTAGTGGTTAAGGTGTTTGCCTTACAAACACAAGGTGCAGGGTTCAAGTCTCACAAGGGATAATTGGCTAGGCTTAAAATGGCTCACAAGGGGAGTTAGCTTAGTACTAATCTATGAAACTAATCTATGAAAAATGGCAACTGTTACAGATCTACACAACGGCATATCACAATATCGCATTCCACAACCCTTACAACTTGTAATGTGATCCTAACATGAACAATTAATGTGTAATATGGAATCCTATGTTAGGATAGCAAATATGGGGACTACATACCTTAACAAACACTGGAAGCATATGTGTGCATATACTCCAAATAACATATTGTGGAAGCAGCTTTTGAGGTACTGACAGAATTCACTCTTCATAAGTATGTGCCTTTCAGCAAGTACAGGTCCTCAATGTCACACTAAGAGATTGTCTGCTGTCCAAGACGTATGTCCATCACATTTAACCACTCATCAGCAAAAGAGGCAGCCATGGCTTACACACATCTTACAAGCCATGGAATGGATCTCATACCCAACAAGTAGCATGCAGGACTGGGACATGTAGCCTTACCTCACCATTGTATATACCATGACAAACAGTGCAGACAGTCATGTATGTAATGAGGATGTATGGGACAACATTAATGTAGAAAATAAAAAGATGGCCATCGAAGACAGATGATGACACATGTTGCAAACTGGTCATGGAGGCTGTCTAGTAACATGCTGCAACACTGAGAGAGATGCAGGAATGTCTAGCAAGTACTGGCTGTGTAGTATCTATGTTGACAACCCACTGAACTCGGCATAAGTGTGACCCATGGGTTAGGGCAATCAGATGGGACAGTTGTTCCACATGAAACATCAGCCAGGGCTCTCTACAGGTAGCATATGCATAACATCAAAAGTCCCCAAAAGGCATGTGTTGCAATGTGTAATGGTGTACCAAGACCAAGTTCAAAATCTACAGACAGTATCTATTAAGATACACATGCTGCACAAGCAACACTTCACTCCACCTCAGGCCCAACATCCCCATCTGTACCATGCTGGTACCAGTATACACCTGTATGTTTGCCATTCATTTTCAGGGACTAGGCCTGTACACATGGTGTTCTGAATTTGGGACACTGCAAAATGACACTCGTGGTGCCCATAGTTGTCAAGCATCTGCAAAAAGGATGGGGAGGGGTGTCATCCTGAAACACAACAGTGAACTGAAGCAGACATCCAAAGCTCACTAAGACTGTCTGCATCTGCACGTAGTCAAGGTCATGAATTGTGGCAGATATAACCCTGACTCCACAGCAATAGTGACCTCCAAGGGCTGTGCACATAAGTTGACCTTGCAATCTTGCAGAGTTGGGGGACATTTGTATGGCAGAGTGACCAAATACTGGCAAGTGCAGATGGCCCATGCTAGTATAACCCTTCTAGGAATAGCGACTGATGTAGTACACTTAACAGTTGGTGCAACAAATCATCATGTTAAGGGTGTGCACACTTATGCACCCACAGATTGTATGCATCTCAGTCAGCATCTGCACAACTAACACATTTGTTTGATACTGCATTTGATTGCACAGGTCATATGTCACATATCAGGTTTGTGTAATGTTAACATATGCAGTATTGTAGCCCCATGGCATATCAGGGAAGAGGGTGCCATGTCAATAAGGGTATGTGCACTCCTCATTGACACAGTAAGGTTTGAATGTTATTAGTGTAATTGTATTTTATTGGTCATACATGCACCGCTGATGATGAGATCTGCAAATCAGACATCAGGCATTCAATGTTGACATCTGTCCACATATCATCCCAAGTATGTGTCAGACAAACACATAGGGGCTGTGAGCAGCACAGCAAACATAACTGACACACATATACACATTTAGCAATGGCATGTACACCTGTGAGGTATGGTGCACAGTACATGCCAGGGTGCTAAACAGATGCACAAGAATACTGTGTATATGGGTGCAGTGTGTTCCAGGGCAAGGGGCATCACCTACTGACACAACCCATGCATCACAGAGATTTATAATGTTGGTAACAGAGATTTACTATAGCTGCAGTGCATGCTTTTGAGTGCCATATATCATGCATGTTGACAGATGGGTAATGAGAGGTCTGTCTGAAATATCTTTGTGCAACCTCACCTGTAAGTGTGTGTGTGTGTGTGTGTGTGTGTGTGTGTGTGTGTGTGTGTGTGTGTGTGTGTGTGTGTGTACAGTTAAGCAATGACATACAGGTCTTAAAGTGCATTTCTTGTTTTCCCTTCACAGGTGGTGAGGGGGGTCAGGGTCCCTCCTACAGGAAAACTGATGCTAGTGTCTCTACAGACACTGACAATGATGGTGTGGTGAGGCACAGGCAGGGTTGTCAAGGGCTGAAGCTGTGCCATCATTTGACATCCCACTGTTATCCATCCCATCCCCGCACACAGTCACATTGCCTATACATACCCCATCACCAGTGGCCACAGATGAGGGACAGTTGGCAGGTGGTGGCATGGGACAGGACAGTGGGATGTCTATGGCACTTGTGTCTAGACTTAGCAGCCATAGCCGGATGGCCAGAGAGGTACCACACAAGCAGATGTACAGGAGTGCTCGAGGGAGGGCTGGTGGTCATTATGCCCCTGGCAGAAGTGCCACATCTGGTGTCACCAGACGCCTGTTTCAGGCCATCATGGAGGTGCAAGCATGTATGGAATGGTATACCAAACAGGGTCTGAGGCTGCAGAGGGCTACTCATTCTGCTGTTATTGACAAAATCCGTGATCTTGCAGGTGCCCACCATTATTTTGCAGGGGTACTGGATATACAGTTGGGTGAGATGGTGGGAATCCTCGACCGTGGAATGTCTGTGCTTGAGCATATTGTGGGAGTAGTGTGATGGCCACATGGACGTAGGCCAGCAACACCAACAGATGGAGGTCAATGGGGATGTGCAAGAAGTCAGAGCCACTTCTGTAGTGGCAGTACCAGTCCCAGCACTGCAGGGGGCACTGTCCACACCACAACTTAGCAGGCCATGTGCACAATGCCCTGTATAACACACACACACACACACTCACACACACACACACACACACACACACACACACACACACACACACACACACACACACACACACACACACAGAGGCTTTGGTGCTGATGCAATACACAGAGAATGCTGTACACACGGATATATGTACTTATGCAAGGAACCCATTTTCGCCTATGTAATTCCACCAAAACACAATAGGCACAACATCACATTGGGAAATAATCAGTCTGCTAGTTTAATGTCATTGACGATGGTATTGGCAGGGTATATGTCCCCTTCCCCAATGTAGTGCAATCATCAGCTTGGTAAACATAGGCGTGCTGGTGTGGGTGGCACAGCCATATCCTTTGGAGGGTGTGGGATGGTATAGAACCACAGATAGTGTGATTGACAACTACTTAACCTGTTAACATGAACTGTGAAGTATTACAGCCAACTAAATGGGGGTATACACTTAACAATAACAGCAATGATGGTGGCTGTGTCCACAAGATCCATACCCAGCTATATATACCAACCCCAGTATCGCTGTACAGATATACAGTGGGGAAGACGACATTTAAAAATCTACTACTAGCTTTGATGGAATGAATTTCCACAAGCTTATACCTGTAAAATGTTAGCATTTGCCAGTCAGTTCTCGGACAGATGACCTCCTGGGATATGTATACTCAGCAAACTGAAGTAGATCCCTTCACATATACACACACACTCTTACTTGGCAACACTGGGACTAGAACCCCTACCTAGGTACTTAGTGCTACTAATGTGTGTGCCCTTAATTGCACACACCACACAACTTTTAGGATGAGGTGTGTTCCAGGTTACATGTTAAGTGAAGAACATCACCATGCCTTGTACAGTATGGTAATGGGGGATTTACTGGCTGTTTATGAACAATACATAGTGTGACATACTGTCATATACACATTGACAAACACATAACAGTCATACACACATCTGAGAAACCTGGGTTTATCAGTGCTAACTACCTTGGTAGTGTGTCCATTCTGTTACAGATATGTTGCACACAGCACATGCATCATTGGGTGGATAGTGTAATCAGTTACCTGTATGGTTGATGGTGAAAGTGGTCCCCACACAGTGGACCTTGGGACATGTGCTGCGGGTACTATGGTGTAAAGACAGTATACCCAGCACCCACACTCCGCATTGGATATTGTACTCACTGAAACCCATGATACTACTCTGACATACCCACCATCACACATTGACCAGGACTGCAATGCTGCCCCTTGTCTATCTCAAGAGTAATACTAGAGGGATATGCATATATTGCACATGCCACAGGGATAGTAGGTTGATGCTTTGTGATGGCTCTCCTATGGTCAGCAACATCACTATCCCTTATACTGTGTGACAAGGTGTATTGTATTAGAAGCACAACGACCAAATCACATCACTAAAGGCCATTCAAACAAATATAAAATATGTAGGAAAAAAGAATGAACCTCTTGCTCTCAAATATTTAAATAACTGAAACACTCTTAGTACAAATCGCAGTTAGCGTAAAATGTTAGTAGCTCTTATAAGAACTGTTGAGCTGTTAAAAACAGCTGAAGCACTCAATACAAACAGCAGTTTAAATTGAGTGAAGCTTGCTAAAACTGTTGAGCTGTTAACAGCAGCTGAAACACTCTTGATACAAACAGCAGTAGAGTGGAAGTTTGCTAGCTCCTACCAGAACTGTTGGGCTGGTAAGAACAGCTGAAGCACTCTTGATATAAATGGCAGTTTAAGTTGAAGCTTTCTAGCTCTTACAAGAACTATTAAGCTGTTAAAGACAGCTGAAACATTCTTGATATAAACAGGAGTTTAAGTTGAAGCTTGCCAGCTCTTACAAGAACTGTTGAGCTGTTAAAAAACAGCTGAAGCACTCTTGATACAAACAGCAATCTAAGTAGGAGCTTCCCACTTCTAATTAAACAGATAAAAACTCTTTATTATATAAAACAAATAGTAAAACAAACAGTAAAATATGGGATAAGCACTTCTGGTTATGCTTAACCTTCTGCAGATCCTGTTAGAAGTAAGAAAAACTTACTTTTTATTACAAAGCAGTTGCCACTCCAATTATGAAGACATCATTCCTTAAAGTGAATGCTTAGATTGTATTTACTTTTTATTTCTCAGGACTCGCTCTTTGCATATAGGTTTTAGAGGTACTATCCCATTCAGTCCTAGGGGATGATCCCCTCTCATATCCAAATAATATCGCTCAGACTGCTCCTACAAGGCCTAACAGAGGTACACACAAATGCACTCACTTGTAAAGTCCAGTGGTCAGTGTATGTAACACTGTTATATGCCTATGTAAGTCATTCTATGAGGGAGGAGTATGAAACTGTATGGTTTCTGTAAAGGTTTACAAACACACAGACACTGTTATTCTCAGTAATGCACACTGACACATTTGTCAGTACTGGGGTCCATAGGTGCAGGTGTTTATAGGTGTGCACCAGGATATTGTCCATGGAGAGATGGGAAGAGTAGGGGATGTGGGTACAGTGGTATCAGGCCACCTGCCATTTGCCAGCCAGCCATCTATCAACTGATGCCACAAGAGTGATCCTCAGGTCAGGGTGAGAGTTAAATGCAACATCCAATCATCTGGTTGCCTCTTGCAGAGGTGCAGTGAGGTGCTCCAATTGGCACATATGCAACATGTATTACATAACATGATCAGTGTCTGTCTTGGAGACCTGTACCCAAGCATGTTCTGTTGACTGTGGTAGTGTAGTTGAGGTATTTTTTGCATGTGGTGCATACAGGGTGGGGATTCCTAGCTGTGGGATTCATAACACAGCTGGGCAGACATGTCAGTGTCAATCAAGCATAGATTGCCTGTAAGCAGCCAAGATGGATACCTGACATCTGCACATCTGTAGAGACGGCAGACAGACATCAGCTAGCCAACTGGTTATGCATTAGGATGAATGTGTTGACAGATAGATGTCTGACACTGATAGGTATGCCATTACTACATGACAGCAGCCCTCAATGACATGTCCTATACACACAGTAGTTTTCAGTTAATACCCACATGTAAGATCAATATCCAGTAGGAAAAACCTAATGACACACAGCTGACACACCAAGAACACGACAGTGAGGACTCAGATTCCATCTTTGCATGCAGGGTTTTGGTCCCAGTACTACAATCTGAAATCTACTCTTACTTGGAAAAGCACTGTCAACAGTAATAACATAATGATACACTACATGCCAGTGTGACTGCATATAACCTGGGATACTACATGTATGTAACACATTCAAATGGAAAGGAGTGTTGTACAAATCATATATACTTAGGTGTCCCAGAAAGTAGACTCACACCCCTTGCTACTGTAAAGACAGCACATAGACGCATGTTATGTACATGGAGCAGCATGCAACATCACATTGAACAGGACCAAGAACAATGCCATCTGCCACAGTCTGTTCACAGGCCAAGGTACATATTCACAATACACACTCTGCAACAATCACCATAAACACACAGACCCCACTACTGTACACACTACAACAGAATGTCCAGGTTTTGTCCTCAAATATAAGGCCTACTATACATAACATGTCTAGCAGTCTGATATCTCACTGGCTTGTTATCAGGTATGATGTCAGTAAATAATGATGTACTGAACATATGCACCTCTTACTGCATGACATACATACAAAGGTTGATAGAGCTGTGGCTGGAGGCACACACACAGGGCCAATATTGACATGTTGCTGTGATAAACCCATACATTTACTGGTGTAGCAGGGTTTGTTGTGACATATATCTTCTGAAGGATATGAAGTCAGTAACTCACATGGCTGTCACCATATACTGACTGCAATCCTCATAGTATGCTACTGCCTTTCTAAAGATAGGGAATGTATGAGTAACACAGCACATGTAAGACTCCAAACACTGGCCAGTCTGCAGATAGCCCTACAGGTGAGAGTTTCCCCAACCACATAACACTGTCATGACAGATATGAAATAATGTAGAACAGCCATATCCACAGAAACCCTGTTAAACCAACATTACTTCCAATGTTAGTTCCAAAGGTTATTGAACTGTGTCATTATATTCATACGGTTGGGAGAAAGTATATCTTTAAATGGTTGTTAGTTAGTGTACATACATTATTCTTTTTATATTTTGATATGTATATATTGTACATTATTGACATAAGGTTTCTTCTTGTATGAAGGCACATGGTATAAGCATTTTTATTGCTTTAATTTGTCTTAAGTCGTGTCTAAGGAAATGACATCCTTTCCTTAGTCAAAATGTTTTAAATTCAACACACTTGGCGCTTTTTTTTCTCTTGTCTGATGAAGCTTCTGTGGTTACGGAGGCGAAAACGATTTAAAATAAAGTTCGTTTATGCAGATTTAACTTGTGGATCTTATCCTTGGTACTTTTGTGAGGTTCCTGGACTCGCTACGCTTTTTTGTTATTAGTTTTAGTTTGTTTTTTCGTTTCCAATGTAGAAGAGCAATACTTACATTCTGTCCCATGTCTGGAACATCCCTCTCCTGTTTGTTGGCTTGTCTCCACAGAGTATATTGTAAGAGGTATATCCGACTACCCTCTGTGATGCTGTTTGTCAAACACCCACATGAAGTCCTGCTCACAGTGAAGGAAAAGGGCCAACACCCACATGAAGTGCTTACTTATAGTGAGTGTGTTACCATGCAATTGGCTATAGGAATGATACCACAGCTGTTCCACATGCAGTCAGCTAGTGGAGGGGCTGCAATTCATGCACTGGCCATCAGCTGATCATGAGCATCACTTACAAAACTCAAGCTGCTGCCTAAGCAAAGTAGGTGCACTTTTCCACATCCACCAGAGAGGGAGTGAGAGAGACAGACAGAGACAAAGTAAGAAAGGAAGGGACTAGGAGTGTGAGAGCCAAGCATGTTTGTGTATGATCCATGGGTGGTCAGTGGTATCTAGGCATTATGACGGTTGCCTATATTGTGTACTAATCATACTGTCACATGGTAATTACACATGGTTGTACACATTTATGGCTGAGGATTGTCAACAACAATCTCTACATTGTTTGGAAAATGTTGGCCTTGTAATGTTGACAATGGGACATGTAGCTCCTCAATATAATGATGTGGCAAAACCCACACTGCAATGGATGCCGTCATTACACAATCACCCCAACACCCACACAGGACACTGATAACACACACAAACACACACTTACGAGTATTGAGTTTCAAACCCTACCTGACTATGTATTGCTCTTACATTGTTATGCAGTTATTGCACGCGCCACAGAGCTTACATGTTGGAGAGCTGTCCAAAGGTATCTTTGAAGGTGAGTGACATCAGCAACAGTGATAAAGGAGGGATAAGGGAAGTGTAGTACATGTGACTGTCCACAAAAGGAGGTGTCAAGGAAGACACAACCACACTCTCTCAGGGAATCACACACATTATCACAGCTGGCAGAGTCAGGATTATAACTGCTACCTAACTAGTTTGCTACACTATAGTATTACACAGTTATCACATGTGCCACAGAGCTTATCATGCTAATATATGGCCAAAGGTTTATTTCAAGGTGACTGACATCAGAAGGCATGCTACAGTAAGGCAATGGGAGGTGTAGTGAGTGTGAATGGGCTGTACAAGTCTAGGCAATTGGAATACCTTGGCATCAGGCCACATGACAATGGACTCCAGTGTGGCTCAGGGGTGTAGTCCCTGGATTGGCCCACACAGGTGGGTATTGTATTCACCATCCACTCATGTGGGTTACTATTGTAGGTGGCCAGTGCTGTGCAATGCTTGCCATGTATGTGATCTATATTTCATAACATGGACAGTGTCTTGGTTGTGCACATGTCCCACATGCATGTTCTGTGATGTGTGGAAGTGTACCTGGGGTCTCTCGGGCATGTTGTGTGGACAGATTGTTATCATCTGATGTGGCATTCATGATCTCATGTGGTGAGACCTGACTATGGAACTGAGGTCGTACCTGGACCTACACTGACAGCATGATACAGGTATTCAGTGGAGTTAGTGGCATCTGTCCATACAGGGCATGTGTATAAGGCATGGCATTCCCTTTGTGGTTTACATTTGAAGACTCTACAGTTGATGCAGGCATCCAGTGGGGAACATAGCAAAGGACCACTGTAAGCAATTATTTGCCTAATGTAGGGATGGAACAGGGTGCCATGACATTTTACTTGCTGGATAACACACACTCATTCAGGAGATGTTACACATCTACCAATATAGTGGTTGTTGCCTAGCCAAGTATCTTTGTGTGTGAGACATGGGTGGAGAGTGTTCTCTGGGTAATACAAGGGTTGCCTATATTGTTCACCAATCCATAATGCCACATGTAGGACTATGGATTGTCTACACCAGCCTTTCTGCTGTTTGACATCTGCTTTCCTTGTAAGGTGGACATTGTGACATATAGTAGGTCCTCAATATAATAAATTAGCAAAGCCTACTCCACAATTAATCCTGTCATTATACAATCACAGCAACCTCCACACAGGATACTGATGACAAACACACACACACACACGCTTGCCAGTACTGAGATTCAAACCCCTACCTAGCTATGTATTGCTACTACAGTGTACAGCATTTATCACATGCACCACAGAGCTTAATAGATGGATGTTGTCCCAAGGTACTTCTAAAGTGAGGAACATCACCAGCTCTTGTAAATACTGGCATTGGGTGATGTGGGTGAGAGATCCCAAAAATAATTTACATTTACATTTTCCAGGGGTGAGGTTCAAATCTCTATCTAACTACCTTTACGGACCATTATGTTACACATTTACCACATGCATCACTGACCTGACATGGTATAGGTTTTGCAACAGATACTTGTAAGGTGGATGATATCTGCAGGACTGCTAAAATCAGGCTCTCAGATGTGTACTGGCTGCAAATAGGGACAAAAACTTTAAGGTACAAACACTTGCCACAGATGAGATTCAAACCCATAGCTGTGCAGTTACTGCTACTACATTGTTTTGCGTTTATGGCACGCAGCCCGTAGCTTGTAGGGCTAGCCCTTCTACAAAGGTACATTTCAAGGTAGATGACATCAGCAGGCTTTTTAAAGTAGGGCAATGGAAGGTGTAGTGACTGTGAATGGCCTCAAAAGCATTACTCTACACACACACACACACACACACACACACACACACACACACACACACACACACACACACACACACACACACACAGTTGCCATGTCTGAGATTAGAACTCCTACCTAACTAGTATATCACACTATAGCATTACACAGTTATCACACACACCAAGGAGCTTATAGGGCTAGCACTTATCCAAAGGTGTATTTCAAGGTGAATGACATCAGCAGCCTTGCTAAAGTAGAGCAATGGGAGGTGTAGTGTCTATGAATGGCCTCAAAATCATTAATCCCCACACACACACACACACACACACACACACACACACACACACACACACACACACGCACACGCGCACACACACGCACACACACGCACACACACACACACACACACACACACACACACACACACACACACACACACACAGAGTTTCACAGTTGCCATGTCTAGGATCAGACCTCCTACCTAACTAGTACATCACACTACAGCATTATGCAAGGGCCCATGATGGGAAGCTCTTTGTCACTGTCTCTCTCCCTCTCTCTCTCTTCCCCACATCTATTTTTGTGTATGTTTGACCTATTATAGTGTGTTGTCCTTGGATATATGTGTGTATTCCTATCCGATGATTGTGCAAAACATGACTGGTGTGCAATGTGGAGTGTGTGCACAGACATCTCTGACTGACCGATATATATAGTCCACTGTTGTTGCCAGACATGGGCTTTATTTAGTGTGGGAGCATGCCCAGTATGACCATTCTGTATTTTGTTGTCAGACATGGGCTTTGTTTCTCTAAGTGTGGGAGCATGCCCAGTATGACCTTCTGTACTGAATGTGTGAATCCATTCCAGGTAGGTTGTACTCTAGTGCAAGCATTTATGTTCTACACCTACAACTAGCAACCTATTTCTGCAGGATATCTGTAGATAGGTTGACAATATGGAGTCACAATGGGCAATGGATAGAGGGATACTGTAACTAATTGTGTTTGTGCTGCTTCTGCTACATGGTTTTGGTGTTAGTAGTGATATTCAGACATATGTACTGTTTTACACTGTGATGTATTATGTTATCAACTACTGACCGATATACATTTTTGCTCACAGTAATTTCCTGGGGAATACAAGATGAATGAAGCTGTGTCCAGTATTGTGGTCTGCAGCCTACATATTCTTGCACAATAATGCCATTCTGGAGGGGGAGCTACAGACACTTGCTGATGGGTCTGTGTAAATGGTCCAGCACCTTGGTACTGTGGTGGCTGAGGATCCCATGCGTGTACATCTATCGATGTGACAAAATGGCCATATCCTGCTGTGGCCATACCTCTCAGCTGTACAGATTCACACAGGTTACCCAGAGGCAGAGTTCATATATCTGGTCATTACCCCTTCACATTGTGGCTTACGAGCAGGTTTGTTGCCACCCATTCCTGTGTTTGCAGGCAGGGATAGCATGGGTACACATCAGAGTTTCAGACTTCACACACTCCATGGCATCCATGCTTCGACCCCCCCCCCCTGTTATTCTAGCCTCTTCCTAACATTATGCAAGCAATATCTGATAAATATCCCTATAGTTATCACTTCATCCCAGCAGTATTTAAGGGTTGGTCCACAGTTCATGCAGTAGGATATGGTGGATATGCTACTGGGATTTGTCAACATGGCCTTGCATTTGTGTTCTGTGGACTGTGTTATGTCATTATTTGGGACGCCATAAGATAACATACATTGACAGTATGGGTGAGACACAGGCCTTTGACAGACGACTGTAGGGCATTTGGTAGTGATGCAGGCCATCTGAAGCATGTCAGTGCATTATGTCACCCCTACAGTCCAAGGCTGCAAGCCACTGTATTTCCCTGGGGTGACAGGATAGGTGCGAAAGGTGTTAATGGTGATAGTTTCTGTCCTTATTAATCCATTAGTGTGGATGCTGGTAGGGTGTTGCTTACAGCTAGGGACACACCTGCATGAGACACCTCTTCAGCATGTGGCATTCTGTGAGTATTTCCATACAGAAGTGGGGGGTCATATTGTACTCATTCCCAGCAGCAGGGATATGACCTGTGAGGAACCCATGGCTGATGGTGGGGTGAGGTGAGTGCATGTGTGTTATGGAAGCTACTTGCAGATGACTCACAGATATATGTGGGGAATTCCCCTTATGCTGGCTTGTGTGGGGACATCAGTAGTTTCTCATTACTTCATAATTGTGCCTATTGTATTCTACATCAGTATTCCATACTATACAGACAACTAATGTGCTGCTAACGTGTATGTACAATTCCAAAGGTGTGTCCATTTGACAGTCACATTTTATACACTCTCTGTCTAGGGTACTTCCACCTGTGTACTGTGTATATGTCTGGGCCCACATTCATGCCATGTTCATATTTCAGATGGTGACAGATATTACATCCGAACAGTTAGTATGGATTACTGCTGGAGTGGGTCTTGCTGGGATGCATTGTGTTTGGCACTGCAGTTGTTAGAACTTGGACCTGTTATCAACAGTACTGGCCATTGGCCACCGGGACACAACCCTCCATGCCTAGATGCTAACCACTTTCACACAATATACAACACACAACAATCTAACACACAGAGCCCTGCATATTGTACATGTGCAACAATCTATCCTGCTTATTTGGCCAACTCAGGTAATCTGTGCTCCACTGGTATTATATCCACATGTACATGTTACTACATTTCTACATATGTTTGTGGGGGGGGGGGCACATCTGACAACTGTAAATATTTGCTATGACTGTACTGGAATTTCAGGTACTCTGTTGGCTTCTATTTTATGCTGTATTCTGACTTATCATGCAGACTAGAGGCATATCAGTGCAGTACAGATCTTAGGTTTTATTGACCTCCATTTCAGTTTCAGACTTCTTACCCTTCAGAACTAACATCAGTTTGTTCCTCCTCTGTATCACTCTGTGCCTGTGCTGGCCTTGACAATAGTGAGGGGCTGTGTGGCCCTGCCCCTTGCTGTTCCTGCTGCAGCTGTTTCTGCAGGATCATATTGTGTAGCATGGCACATACAATGACAATTTGGGTACATGTAGCTGGAAAGTACTGCAAGGCACCACCAGATATGTCCAGGCACAATAACTGTGACTTGAGCATCCCAAACACACACTCTATTATGATTCTTGTTTGTGCGTGTGCCTCATTATGAAGTTCTTGTTCGGGTGTGTGTGCATTTCTGATGGGTGTCATCAGCCACGGCTCCAGTGCGTAACCAGCATCCCCCACTAGTTGGCCACATGGGATGTTCCCACTGGCAAATCTCTGGTACAGCTGCAACATATGCCGGATGTGGGAGTCGTGATAGCTTCCAGGGCTGCCAGCACACACATTCATTATAATCGCACACTACCTGGCAGTTGATATAGGGGAAGCCCTTGTGGTTTATGTAGACCCTAACCCGCTCACCAGGTGGTGCTTTATTGTGTATGTGCATGCAGTCTATAGCACCCACTACCTCAGGGTATTCTGCTATTTGGTGGAAGAGATGCATATTGCTGGTCAATGCCTCACAGTTATTGAGGAAATATATGTGCTCACTGGCATGTGCTGCCATGGCATCCAGGAACTGGTGGAGTACCCTGGATGCTGATGCCTGTGAGATCCCCATGATATCCCCAGTTGGCCTTTGGGAGGTACCTGTGGCTAGTATTCTTAAGCCTACACATACCTTGGTATCCACTGGGATGGGTTCCCCTCTGTTGGTTCTGTGTGAGAGGCATGGCCAGCCCAGCTCAACAATTTGCTGTAGGAGGTCCTTGTCCACCTTATAGTGCTCCACTATCTCCAGGTCATGAAGGCCCCTGGTAGGTTACCCTGGGTCTGTACATTCTTCTTCTTCTCCTCACTGTGGGTTGGTCATCAGCATTCTCACCCTCACCATCCTCAGCTTCTTCCACATATTGATTTATGAGGGCAAAAGCAGCCCCTATCATTTTGTTGCTTTTGTTAGGTAAAATTTCCCCATTTGTGTACACCGATGGTGTAGAGTTTGTAGGAAAAAACAGAGGGAAAGATGCTTGCATAGTTTATAATAGTTTGCTGGGCTGGGCTGCTGCCTGTGGAATTGACTGGTTCTGATACATTTCACCTGCCAGCTGTGCTAGTTCTCCTTGATTACCTTTCTACTGCTGTTTTCCCTTCCCATTGCATTCCTGTCTAAGCCCCAAGGCACGCCGCACAAACCCAGTCCTCAGATATGAACGGAGCTGCTATTTCCTGTTTTTTTTTTGGTTTAAAACCCGGTGCACAGCATGCACACCCATTTAGGCAATATACATACTGCTAGGCAGCTTCAGACACACCCCCTTCCTTAGCTGTGCTTAGCTAAGGGCAAACACGGGCCACAGAGCTCCAATAAGCTTACAGCATGCATGACACACCCCCTTATGAAGTCATCTAGCTCTTAGGCTTATACCATGGTATTACTACACCTACACGGTTGGGTGCAAGCTAGCACTGAGGGGAAATCTGTGATTCAGTATCATTGCCCGCATTTGCATAGAATTGACTGCTAATGCATGGTTACAAAAATGACACTCAGCCTTCCCCCCTTAGCAACCACTATTTCATGGCCGTGTTGTGTTATGCATGCCATTGACTATTATGATCAAAATTATGACTTTGGTTAAAAGCTTATTTCCAGCTTTTTTATTATTTTCAGACTGATCTTGTTTACGCACTACTGCCCTGCCCATATGCATACAATTTTGTATATATTATATATTAGTTTAGCTTGTTTTACTTTTTGAATTTTTATTACAATGTTATAGCTAATAAGTTAAAATTGAGGTGTTTTTAACATGTTTTTAATGAGTTGAATAAAAAGTATTTTTTATATAGAATATTTAATGTTAAAGCTTGAAGTAGTACTAAGTAGCTATATTTTTAACCTAGACTATTAAGGTTGCTTGGATATTTATCATTTAATTAACTACAAGGGGTGCAAGATGGCTAATTGTTTATCGGTTCACTATATAAGGAATGAAATGGGTTTTAATTGTGTTTCTGATTTGTACAAGGACAAAAACGCTGTTGTTCGTTTTGGTGCATTAAAACAAGATTAAATACTGCTGCCTTTTACTCATGAAGCCTTAGTTACTGTGTTCCAGTGTGCTTTGATTTTTCTGGTTCTGGTGATTTTCGAGGCACTTTTTCCTCTTTTTGCTGTGCTTTAATATATTTAAGAAACTTATTTGGGATTATATTCTTATTTATGTTTATTGGCAACATTTTTGTTTTCTTATCAGAAAATGTTAAATCAGATTTTCTTTAAAATAGTTCTATTGCTAAAACAGTTGCAGATATAGATTTATTATTATCACTCAATGTCCATAAGATGTCATCTGCAAACAACTGAATTTTAGAATTGAGTTCTCCTTTACTTTAACACCTTTTATATCTTTTTTTGATCTAATAAAATTAGCAAAAGGTTCCATAACTAGGAACTAGGGCAAAAAGCAGAGGTGAAAGAGCACATCCTTGTTTAGTTCCTTTTAATATTTGTATAGAATCAGATGTGAAAGTTCTGATTTTCACATATGCAAAGCAATTTGTATAGAGAAGGTTAATAAGATGTACAAAATTAAAACAACGTGTATTTTTCTAGAACTAGCAAAAGATATTTCCAGTTGACCGAGTCAAAAGCAATATTTATATCAAGACTCATTAATGTTAAGTTCTCATTTGCATTATTTGCATAGTCAATTATTGTAATTATTCTTTTAATATTATCATAGGTGCTTCTAATTAAAATGAACCCAGTCTGATCTTCATCAATCACAGAAGGTAGAATGAATTTTAATCTATTAGCATGAATTGCCATGGATAGTTTATAATCTCCATTTAGAAATGAAATTGGCATGTATGAAGAGCATTGAGTAGGATCCTTGCTGGTTTTTAAAATTGGAGAGATAAGGGTATATTTCTAAGAAGGAGGAAATTCAGTTAAATCCTTAACTATAGAAAAAAAACTTATGTAATATATATATAGGGCTTCATTAGGTAACAGCTTGTTTGCCCATACCTTACTTGGATAAAAGGAAGTTTCTCTGTTCACTGTGAGAGAGGGAGCTTTGAGCAGCCTATCTGTCCCTAGAGGAGTGGTTTCAGCCCAGAAATCAGTAGTTTATTGGCCATTTTGGGCTAATTTCTATCTCTTTCATTTCCTTGCTATAAAACCCGCATTTGCAAGGTTTTTGTGCTAGTATACAGCTCAGCAAGCTCCTGCCTGGTGCCCTGCAGAGTTCTACAGTAGCAGAGAGACAAAAGAGAGACTTTGGAGTGATTAAGTATAATTTTTCTGCATTTTCTTGCTGCCTTTAGCTAATTCCGCCTAAAACACAGATTTTTCTAGAGTTTCTGTGACTTTAAAAAGCTTGTTTCAGCTACATATTGTACTTATTTTACTGTCTGCACTTTAACAAAGTAGCGTTTGTGTTTAAATTACCTGTTTAACTGTTGTAGGCTACACACTCAAGTGTGATAGCTATTTATATGCATTTAAAGTGTTTTTTTGATTGTATCTGCTTTATTTTTTGGGAAAAAAAAACAAAAAAAACCCAAAAATACTTGTTTTCCCACCTTTCTAAGCTAGTTTAGTCCAGTTTTCAGGTCAGTGCTGAATTCAGGGGCTATGTTACAAGTTTCTGTGTTTGCCCATACCTTACTTGGATAGAAGGAAGTTTCTCTGTTCACTGTGAGAGAGGGAGCTTTGGACAGCCTATCTGTCTCTGGAGGAGTGGTTTCAGCCCAGTAATTAGTAGTTTATTGGCCATTTTGGGCTAATTTTTATCTCTTTCATTTCCCTGCTATAAAACCCGCATTTGCGTGGTTTTGCACGCTGGGCAGCGCTGGTTAGCTAGGGTATAACTATTCCCAGCTCCACAAAGTCTACTCTTCAATTTTTCCCTTGGAACTAGAAAAACTTTAAACTTAAGCACTCAACTCATTCACTTCTCATCCCTGCACTTGCCCAAAACTCATAGCAAGCACTAATAAACCTTAGCACTAGACCCCCCCTATACTGTAGAGAAGGACAAGGCTCTCTATTTGACCTTACCAGCCAATCAGTAAAACAGTTCACAGTACCTATCCTGGCATGTCCAAAGGGCAGTTTCACGTGTACTCTCCCATCCAACTGGTGAATCTGGGCATTTTGAGGCAATGTTACAATTGCCTCATGTACGCGGACAACCCTCTCCTCCTTCCACCAAACACTAATACATGCAAGAGATGCAATTATAACAGCCAAACTGGAGGCTAAGCTCTCTTAACTCAAGACTGGACCAGGCAGTCAAGAGGAGAAGGGAATTACTTGCATCACACCACCAGTCTCACATAGACCTATGAAACCAGCACTGGCAAAAAAAACACACATAAATGCACAAAAAACATACTCGGAAGCTCTAAATAAAAATCTGCAAAAGCAACAGAGACCTCCAAAGCAGACATTCAAGCAACCTCCACCTCCCAACACAAACCATGAAGCACATACTTCACAAAACCATTGTGCCAGGCAATCACAGCCCTTAAGGCAAAATAACATATCCAACACACTAGTAATAGGTGACTCTATAGTCAGACACACTGACGTCCCCCTCACTAGGCTGAACAAGGAGAAGGTTACTGTTAGTTGCTGTGATGGGTGCCAGTATCCGCCACATAACACAAGCACTCAGGTCACTCCAGAACAAGTACAAATATGACTGTCATTGTCCATGTTGGTGTGAATGACCTGAGCCATACCTCCCTGGACTACATGAAAAGAGACATGGAGGAGCTCTCTGATCACGTAGCCCAGGCTGGTATGACTCTGACCCTGAGTCCTGCCCTCACCTAGAATGATACCACGGTATTTAGAAAAAATTATCAATTTGAACAATTGGCTAAGCTTTTGGTGTCATTCAAAGGGGATCCAGTGTCTGTCAGCCAGGGATGACATGCTCAACAAGCCACGCTGCTTTGCTAGAGATGGCTTGCACATGTCACCCTTCGGCTTTCAAATACTGGCCAAGGCTCTTGCCACCCCCATTGCGCCTTTTTTAGGCAAGGCTTAAAAGACAAACCCACCACCATAAATAGCACAAGTAACAAAAAACTGAGGGTAATGCTGCTCAATGCCAGAAGTCTAAACCTCAAAATGCATGCACTCGAGGAACTCCTCATTATGGAGAAAATTGATATATGTGCAGTAACAGAAACCTGGTTTAAGGATCCAGAGAGCACCCCAGGACTACCAGGCTACAACTCATACCATACATTTCAGCCACAAAACCTGGACCAAAATACAAAAGGCGGGGGAGTATCCATATTCATCATGGATACCCACACCTCCAGGTTAGTATCACAGCACGATGCTTCAGAGATCATCCAAGTGCAACTAACAACGGGAAAAACTGCTATTCAAATTATAGCTTGCTACAGATCACCCACCATGTCCCAGGACCCCCACTCCGCATTCCTGGAAACACTAGGATACATAAAGGTCCTACCAAACACCCTGATATTGGGTGATTTCAATTATCCAAACATTAACTGGGAGAACTACTCAAGTACGAATTCCCTGGCCCAATATTTCCTAGAATTCATAACCTCAAATGCCCTGGATCAACTGGTTAACACCTCCACCAGAGGTGACAACATATTGGACCTGGTCATCATCAACATGGGCGACCGGTGTTCCACACTGGAGGTCAACCCCTCGTTGGTTAGATCTGACCATAAACTAATCACTCTGGATATCCACATTTCGCCACCACCCCTGGTCAACGAAACCACTGTGAAAAGCTTTTCAAAAGCAAACTTCATGTTACTTAAGATCGAGGTGGGAAGTTTCAAAGCCCCCATGCTAAAGGATAACCCTGTCCAAGCTGCAAAATCCTTTACTAATGCACTCTACGGGCACCTACAAGAATGCATGGATCATGCTATCCCAAACAAAACCTCACTTCTCCAAGAAAAGGAAACCAGTCTGGTGGACCCCTGCCATAAACAAGCTATACAATAGAAGGAGCAAACTAGTACAGAAAAGAGTAAAATCCCAAGAAGGGAAGACATCCCTGATCAGTATCAGCAAGAAAATATGTTCCCTCATAAAATCATCCAAGGCTAGCTTCGAAAGGAAAATTTCCATGGACTCCAAAGATAACCACAAGGCATTCTTTAGCTGTGTCAATAATCTAAGTGGCAATTCTCAGATCTGCTCAGAGTTAGTGCAGAATGGCACAAAATACACTGAACTGACCGATATAGCCAACATCCTGGCAGACAGGTTCAGTGCAAACTTCATCCCCCTCTCACCCCCAAAAGAGTCCATAACTATACCAGAAGAATGTAGTGTCCCTGAAATCACAGACACTCAGGTTAAAAAAGCCCTTTCCAAAGCCAAAAACACAGCATCAATGGGACCAAACAGTGTCCCAGGTTGCATCCTACACGAGCTCAAAGATGAACTAACCCCTCACCTAAACACACTGTTTAAACTCAGCCTCTCCACAGGCTACATGCCCACAGAGTGGCACACAGCAACGGTTATTCCAATCCACAAAGGTGGAGCCACAACGGACCCCAGGAACTATCGCCCTTTAAGCCTGACTAGCTAGGTCTGCAAAGCTATGGAGTGCATCATCTTGGATCTCATTAACAGAGACATTGGAAACCTCCAAACACTGGACCCAACCCAGTTTGGCTTTGTTAAGGGCAGATCATGCCTCCTAAACCTGGCGAACTTCTTTGAAACAGTTACCAAGGCTATAGATGAGGAAAAGGTCGTCCACACAGCCTACCTAGACCTCGCAAAGGCCTTCAACACTATTCCCCACTCAGGTATTGTAGACAAGCTCACCAGCCTGAACATAAACCCCTATGTCACGAGATGGGTTGCCAACTGGCTCACAGACAGAGCCCACATGGTAAGAGTTGCAGGAGCTAGGTCTGACTCTAAACCTGCTACAAGTGGCGTTCCCCAGGGCTCAGTCCTAAGACCCCTCCTGTTCAGCATATATTTCCCAGAGGTACAGGCAAGCACAGGAGGACTATGGCTCACCAAGTTCACAGATGACTGCAAACTAGGGCTATAATTGACTCTCCGGCTGACACAGACATCCCCCAAAAGGGTCTCACTGAGACGGATACCTGGTGTCAAAACCATGGTCTCAAGCTAAATGCCAAAAAGTGCATAGTCATCCCCTTTGGAAAAAACAAAGTACCCACAAACTACCACATAGGTAGTAGCCCCCTAAATATGGAAGACGTAATAAGGGATCTGGGGACCCAAGTAGATAGTAACCTCCCCTTTGATAATCACATTGCCAAAGTGGTTAGAAAATCCTTCTATGTGGCCCAATTAATCACAAAAGGGTATGCATCCAGATCGAAAGAGGTCATTGGGCCCCTCTATGCATCACTCATCAGACCCATCATAGAGTACAATGCCCCATTTGGGATGTACCTTACAAGACACCTGCAACAACTGGAAAGACCACAGAAGTTCCTCACCAAGAGGATCACTGGCCTCAAGCAGATGCCCTATGCAGCTAGACTGAAGAAACTTCACCCGTACATGGTTGCATACCGCCTACTCAGAGGTGATCTCTGCCTGACATACAAGAACATGTCCAACCCAGATTTGATGGACATGCTCCACCTAAAGAAAACCATATCCCCTCAAGCCACACACTCCAGGGATCTAAACCTCACCACAACAATAAATAGGACGTGCTGGAGGGATAGATTCCTGTCCCAGAGACTTCCCATCCTCTGGAACAAGATTCCAATCTACATTAGGCAGAGCTTCTCGCTAACCTTCTTCAAGAGAAACCTTGACGAGTGGATGGGAATGTTTACCCCAGGGATCACTTCAATGGCTCTGCTGGACAGAGGCACAGGGAACTAATCTAAGGGGGCAGCGAAAGCAAATACATTCTGGCTAGTCTTATAAATGCCTTCTGGCAGATAGCCTAGTACCTACCTATGAACCTATGAACATACCTATAAACCTATAAAGGTCAGATATAATTCCATCATTGCCTGGCACTTTATTAGACTTTAATTTAGAAATTTGAATTTGAAGTTCAGACATAGAAATTGGTTTGTAAATTAATTTCATTTGGTAAATTGATATGTCTATTTTTTTCTAATAAATGTTTTAATTGTTTCCTCTGGAACTATTAATGTATTATTTTGATAAAAGTTGTTGTAATAATCTTTGAATTCCTTTAGAATATCTCCTATTGCTGTTACTTTTCTTTTCTTTCTATGTGAATACATTTCTTTTATGTGACTGGATTTACTGGGTAATTTTGTTTTGGTGGCTAAATTGCACATAGACTTTGGGTTGATAGAAAAGTTAATTATATTAAACTTCTCAAGACTGATTTTGGTTTTATGAATTAAAATGTCCAAGTATTTGTCATTTAACTTATTGATCTCTTCTATGTTATTTTTATTCTTCTGGTTGTCTAACTTCAACTTATCAAGTTTTCCCTGTATTTGATGCAATTCTTTGTCCCATTGTTTATTCACAAGCCAATTAATGATTCTACCAAACAGATATGCTTTTAGTGCATCCCATACATACATTTCTGAAGTATCTACTGTATTGTTAATTTCTTTAAAGGGGACATTTCTTTAAGAAAATAGTCTTTAAGTTTTTGTAAACCTGTTATATATTCTGGTATTCTTCTTATTTTAACATTATTATTAGACTTCAAAGATAATTCAAACGTAATTGCATTATGATCTGAAAATGGACATGTTGCAATCTTAACTTTGCCCAGCTTGTCTAATAGTTCATTAGAGATAGAAACTCTGTCTATTCTGGATTGTGTTACATGCCAATGAGAATAATGCATAAAAATTAATGAGTTTGGTTCTGAATTTTTTTTATATATCTATGATGAAATAATTCAGTAAATTTCATTAACTTTTGTGCAGATGGCTGAATTTTCCTTTTACTATTTGCATTAGTATCACTTGATGATAGTATACAGTTAAAGTCTACTGCCAAAATGATACTGCCTTTTGCATATTGAATTACTTGCTCTAAATGTTGATCAACTGTCTTGACTCCTATTCTTGGAATCCAGTACACATTAACAATAATAATATATCTTCTTATTGTATTTTATAGTAGCACCCTCACATACTCAAGTGATATATATTGTATTAGTGACATAACAAAAAAGAACTGGAAAATCTTAACTAGTGATGAGGTGATCAAGAAAGTAGTAGGTGACAAACCTATGTTTACATACAAAAACAATAGGAATTTGAAACAACTACTATGTCACAAGCAAGTCAGTAACAGAGGAGTTCAGTTCAAGGCAAATGATGCGTAACCCTGCCAATCATGTATGATATAAAAATATATGTATATATATATATATATATATATATATAGATATATATATATATATTTATAGAGAGAGAGAGAGAGAGAATGTACATTTGTTCATCCTGTAACTGGTAAAAGATATTCTTTAGAAGAATATGTGGACTCTTGAACTAAAGATTTGATATATGTGGTATGCTGTAAGGGCTGTACTTCATTTTACATTGTAAAGATGAACAGAAAACTCAAAGACTGTATCTCAAAACATACTAGTGATATCAAGTCAATGGATATGAAAACCCTCTGACTAAACATGTCAGAGAAAATGCAAATCATATTTTTCACTTTATGGTTTTACAAGTTATTCAAGAGAACATCAGAGGTGGTGATCTTGTCACTACAACTGAATTAGCAGAAATGTGATGAATTGAAGGGACACATGCTGACAAGCCACCTGGGCTTAATACTAATATTCCCTTGAAATCAGCCCTGAAGCAACAATGATTGAAATATTCTATTCATAATATCCTTAATTGCTTTTATGGCTTTTGCAAATCTATTTATATACAGATCGGACTTAGTTGCTGTGGTTAGACATTGCAGTTATGAAGGTTTGTATGCTCGGTTTAGACTTCATCAGATTTGCAATATTAGCCATATTTATGTGACGTATGTCTAATGTTCTCTAGGCACCACGACAGTACATTGTTTGGGCTCAATACCTAAATTCCTTTATAACTAGCTGCTAAGCAACGACAACTGAAATAATCTATTTACAATATCACTAACTGTTCCCTTGACTTGTGGGAATCTACTTATTTCAAATAGAAATTATTTGCTGTGTTTAGATGTCGTTGTTATGATGGCTTCTATGTCTGGCTTAATCTTTATTAGCTATGATAATATTTATCTGCATTTTTGTAACACATGGAACATGTTTGCTATACATTATAGGAGTATGTTGCAGGTATGAGTTAATACCTCCAAATGATATTCAATCCATATGTGTGCAAATGTAAAGGAAGTTTTCAACTGTGGATTGTATGGTATATGGAGAATGTTCTGTAACCTAAATGCCTATTAATGACTGACTGCATTTTGCTATATTGTAAAGGAACTTTGATTTATTATCAGATTTTTTTAAGGGAACCTCTATTAGGCATGATAAGTTTATGCTTTAAAATACCCTTTCACTGTACTAGGTGGAATACAATACTATATTTTTAGGACATTATCATTAGGTTGCCTTTGACCCATGAATATAGTATAATTTTCCAAAACTCCGAGACCCTGGAGTCTAAGCATTTTAGAAGTATTATTTGATTAAAGATAGCCACAGATGGGAAGAATGATGTGACACACGGTTTGTTTCACTTACCAATCGAAGTTTAAGAGGTGTGTACATCGACATTAAATGGTTTGAAAGACATGTTATGTTTAGCTATGGCTATCATCTAGACTGGTAAAATGATATGGCTAAGGCAACTGATTTGTTGAGACATTTGTTTTGATAGTTAAGAGGTGTTCCTATATGTGATGGGTAACTTTTATTTATGCTCCTACTTCATGAAGAAGTTGTTTAATATGACTGGGTAAGAAATTTTACTACACAAAGTTCTTTTTCAATAGTGTATGATGACTGGCAGGGATTTTGATTGGAAGCTTGACATGTACTAAGTTATTGATTGTACATTGAAGCCACCGGTTTATCCAGTCAAAGTGTTATAGAGACATTGATTGTGCTCCAATTGAGACTGATTGCTTGACTTCTAATAATGATGTTTTTACATTACTATTGGAGGAAACAATTTATTATGAAGCAATGCATTATGGTTATGTATGTGGATTGGATGTACGTTTTATGAATGAAGTTTATCATTTAAGTGGATGGATACTCAAGATTGATTGGTTAGATTTTGTTTAAAATGTTCCTATGTAACTATTGTTTTAATGATCTAAAAAGGGTAGTTATTACCCAAAATCGCTCATCTACTGTTTGTTTTTTACATATTAAAATATGTTTAATGTGCATTGCCATGGTGGTTGCACTGGTGCTTTATTGTTTATACATATCTATCTATCTATATATATATATATATATATATATATATATATATATATATATATATATACGGTTCTACTTTCATTCACTGAAAGCTCATTTCACTAAATTTCAATTCACCCTCAAAAATCGCTGAAAGTTCAAATCCCTGAAAACTCATTTCACTGAATCACATATCACTGAATGTAAGTACAGTTGAGCAAATAAAATGTATATGCCCTTTTCCTCACTGTAGTGTGATCCTGAAGTTAATATATATATATATATATATATATATATATATATATATATATATATATATATATATATAAATCTCATTTCACTGAAAGCTAACAATATAAAACCAAAATAGTATACATATATACATATACACACATATATATATATATATATATATATATATATAGATATATATATATATATATATATATATATAGGTCCACTTCTTAATCTTTCCAAAATCTGGAAAGTTCAAAATATTGAAAACTCAAAATGCTGAATCTCGTAATATCGAAAAAAATACAGGATACCAACACTTACTATACTCCACCTCTAGTACATACAGAAAGAAATAAAAGACAATCCATATTAGTCTACTTCAACGATAATATATCAACTCTGAGATCGCACTTCACTACACTAAGATGAGTTATGTTGTGGTATAGTACTTTAAAAGGGAACATGACTAAGGTTACAACAGGCAGTCATGAAGCATGTAATGGTATGTTTGCCATTTTCTTTTGTGGAGCGCAGTCTCGGAGTTGATATATTTTAGTAGCATGGGGTGTGCGAAGCCCTTGCCCCCCTGCTTATAGTTGGAGAAGAGTAATATGTTTCTTTATGTAGTTGTGCTGGAATATAGCAAGTGTTGGTGTACTGTGTTTTTTTGATATTATGAGATTCTGCATTTTGAGTTTTCAGTATTTTGAACTTCCGAGATGTTTTGAATTTCGAGATTTTTAGCTTTTGAGATTACGAAGTGGACTCATATATATATATATATATATATATATATATATATATATATATATATATATATGTATCATTCATACACTCTGGAATTCATTTATTGCTTGAAATCCAGTAATATCAAATCACAGAAGATCAATAAAAAAACTTGAACCATGAAACAATGAAAACACTGTAAACAGCATCTATGCAGGAATGCAAGCCTGAATACACCTCCAATGCTCCCTGCTAAATATATATACTAACTCCAAGATTACACTACAGTGGTGAAGGAGTAAAAACAGTCCCAGGTGTGTTATTAACTCACACAGCACACTACTGGCTTTTTAATGCTGCTAACTTCAATATTCCTTATTTTGATCTTTTTTGGTCAATCCTTTGTGATCTGATATTAAACCAGAAACAAAAAAAAATGTAAAGGAATGGCATCTAGGTAGCTGATTCAATATTAGTGCATATCTGTGCAGTGGATTTCATGAATGTATCCCACACATAATATGTATATATATATATATATATATATATATATATATATATATATATATATATATATATATATATATATATATATTATATATATATGTATGTGTATATATATATATATATATATATATATATATATATATATATATATATATATAGTTATACAGATATATATATATTGAGAGAGACAGAGAGTATAATTTCTCATCAAATGGGTAACCATTTGCATTTAGTCAACAGAAACATATGTTTGAATGTGCAAGAAAGCAAAAAGTCCTGGGTACATGAATATTGCATTTTCCCAGGACTGTACAATTTCAGACTTCATATATATAATTAGCAAGGTTGTGAGAGTTCATGGGACCATGTCTCCCTGAAAACACACTTGAGCTCTGGATAATCCATGTAGCATGTGTACAATGCAAACATATTGCTGTACTAGGGTCTATTTTAGAACATTGAAGTTTTAAAACATCGAATGTTCTAATATCGACACCAAAACAGCAAACACTGAAAATTACGAAGCTGCAGAACACCAAATGTTTTCCTAGGGAAAGAATTCAGTTGGCCGTTTCTGTGGCTTCGCTATTTTCAGCACTGTGGTGGAAAGTTACGGGTCAGGTTCAGGTAAGTGTGCAATTGTGCAGACATTAGGGTTAGGGCACGGGTTATGTGAGTTAAGGTTAGGGTGCAGGTAAGTTGAGTGTGCGATAGTAACAGACTTTAGGGTTAGGGTGTGGTAGGTGAGTTAGGGTTAGGGTGCGGGTCAGGTAAGTGTGCGATAGTGACTGACCTTAGGGTTAGGGTTTGGGTTAAGGTAAGTGGATAGATAGTAGTGCATGTACAGTTTAGTGTAGGGTTAGATGTAGGATTTTAAGTTTATGTGTATGGATTGGTGTATTTTTTGGTGTGCTTGTGTTGTGTGTGTGTTTCTCTGAACAGCAAATGTTTTCCCAGGGAAAAAAATTCGCTGTTCTGAGCTTTTGATGATATCATATTTCGAAATTCCAAGGTCAAGCTTATGGTGTTCGATTTTTTGGAATTTTGATAACAAGATATAGACCCGTTGTACTACATTTTTATATGACATCTTTATTTATTTATTTATTTATTTATTTTTTTGCCATTGGAAAATAAACAGCATATGACTCCTTCAGGGGCTGTACTGCTGTACAGTACAGTATATCTTATATGGTGATAACTGCTTTTGCTTTTGTTTTTCTTTCTCTTTGTTGCTGTCACCTTTTTTCTTATTTTTTTTCCTTTCGTTTGTGTTTTTTCCATGGGCATCTGGCCCTTCCCATTTTCTGCTGTGCTATACACCTGTGCACATCTCATTTATCATACAAAAAGAGTAAGGGGGTTGCTGTCTAGCCATTATGTGGACTATCAGCTCTGCTCTCCATGGTGTTTAATTCAATGTATATGCCCACAAGCATTGCAGACATATTACACGGATGCTGTTGGGCTCCTGAGTTCATATGACTGCCACTGTACTTGTCCCATTCATTTCATGATCTGCTGAGTTTTTAGCCAGCGGATTCTCTACTTAATCTGACCTCATTGTGCAGTTTAACCCCTTGTGAATTGCTAATCAGCTTCAGACTGCATTGCACTACTCCATCTGCACCAGCTGACCGTTATTCTGTTGCATACATGATTTTTCTGAATCTAGCCCACGGTTTATATAATGTAGTCTCCATACCTTCACAATTATGATTACAATTATGATTGTCCGGGCCAAATTGTACTATATAACTCAGCATTATGATAAGCTCAGAAAAGAAGTAAATATTTCACATAGCATTTCTTCATAAAAAAAGAAAAAATGAGCAAAACCAAGGATTTCTTTTAATGTAAAATATCTTGTTAAAACTAGACATGCATTTCATCATGATATTTGTGCTGCCTACTTAAATGAATCATTTTATTAGCATAAGAGAGTGTAACCTTTTTATCTAGAAAAATAGCTTCCATAACATCATTTACATTTCTGTGCATCTCCCAGCTTTTTGTCCAAATACTACGAAGAAGCACAATGCACTGCTTAATTCATTATCAGTTAACAATGCAAACTATAACATTTACAAAGTCTGTATGAGTCATATGGCAACAAATTAAGCTATCAGTTTTGTAGTCACCATGCTTTCTAATAAACTGTATAAATCATATGATTAACTAATCTATTAATTTTGTAACCGCTATGCTTTTTAACAGGATTTCAAGACATAGCCTTATATGCAAAGATGTGTGTGTGTGTGTGTGTGTGTGTGTGTGTGTGTGTGTGTGTGTGTGTGTGTGTGTGTGTGTGTGTATATATATATATATATATATATATATATATATATAAAGAGAGAGAGAGAGAAAGAGAGAGAGGGAGAAAGTTTGCATTTTACTCTTTCTGTTGGAGTTGCACTATTCTAATTTGAAAGTGTGAGCACGTCAGGAAAGATAATCACATCCACTCCCATACGTGAACCCAGATTACATCCAGTGGGAAAGGCACAATGTTATGCCAAGTGCATATAATATTGTTTAGTTCAAATAAAAAAAATGAGAGAGCAGTATCCACTGTAAACTGAGTTCATAGAAGTAAGACAGAAATCTGATAGAGAAATATTCATTCAAACTTACTTGTTAGCAGAAAACAACATATAAGTTGAAGATTTCTGTAGGTATAATAAATGGATGTGGGAGTTTTGTTGGGATTCACTCCACGCAGGCCAGATTTCATGCTAAAAGTGAAGTAAATCCTAAAATAACTCCCACCTAAACCAGATATTGCAGCTCTTAAATGATGTTGTGAAATTTAAAGTTGTGTTTGCCTGTCATGCAATCTTCAGTATTCATATATGATGTAGGCTGTGAAATTAACAATCATACTATTTATTTATTTACTTAATTGGTTAGCCAGTTAGTCAATTACTTTTTTAGTTAGTTAGTTAAACTGATACACACTGCTCTGTCACTACTGGTGAATTTTAAGGCTATTTTATTTAACACAAAGCATCTTTAGCGAATCTTTACTTACAACACAGGGAATAATACATTTGTATAAATTTAGACAAGCCATAGGGACATATTTTCAGCTGCAAAAATTATACATCACTTCTAATCTTCTCTACAGTTATTGTCAGTCAAACATTACAAAGATCATTCAGTTGCTGCCTTCCCTTAAAACTCATTCCTCCTCCAAAACATTATTCTGCATGTAGTGTTCCCAGAATTCTTATTTTCTCTATGCAATTTGCTTCTACTCTTTTATAAAGTTCCCACTTCCATTTCTTTTATCTCTGTACCATATTCACTGTTACTAATATGGTTGCATTAGACTTTGATTTCCACTTTTCAATAAATTGCTTTCTTCCTAGCCACCAGAATTAAACTCAGCAAGGCTTTACAATGTTTAGGCAATACAGCTCCTGTATCACAGCTGAACACAATCATTTCCTTAGTTACACAAGTTTGCTCCCTCTGTATTTTTGTCAGAGTAGTGTGCAGGGAATTTTTTAAATCTGCCAGTTCATTACATCCCCCCCAAACAAAATTGTTCCCAATTACCTTCTTCCCCTCCAACACACTTCCAAAATTTGCAATCTACCTGAGGAGTCTGCTTGGGGTATAAAATAAATACACAAACAATTTCAAACAAAAATCTTAAATCTTCTAGACTTTGTTGCATATTTGGAAGACATACACGGGTCTATATTAGTTTGCTTGAAAACACTTTCCAGCTAAAAACACTTTCCAGCGAACATGCATTCAGCGACCGTCATTCATCAAAAATCACTTCCTTCACTCAGTGAATACTCCCAAGACAAAGAAATACTTGCCTTGCAACACAACAAACACACATCTAGCTAAATTGAACCCACCCTAACTATATATACTATGTATACCAACTCTGAGATTGCACTGTGGTGAAAAGGACAAAGTTATGTACTTGGTCAACTACATCTTTGCCCTGGGAGTATTCAGTGAATTGCAGAAGTGATTTTCAGTAAATGATGGTTGCTGAGTGCAAGTTTACTGGAAAATGTTTTCAGTGAACTAATATAAACCCATGTGTATGTATATAATGTATGTATATATATATATATATATATATATATATATATATATATGTATATAGATCAAGGACTATTGAATGAAAGTTCAATAGTCTGAATCCACAATCAGTGAACACACTTTAATGAAAGCGATTTCACCAAAAAAGCTATTTCGTTAAAGTCCATTAAAAAACAAAAAAAAAAAACAAAAAAACAATAAATCTACTTTTATGTAACGGGACAAGCCCCCTGCACCCCCCACCACCCTACTTTAATATTCTCACTCCAAGATCACACTACAGTGAGGAAAAGGGAATATTCCCTTATCTGCACTGTAGTACGATCTCCACAACAGTCATTCCCCCACGACTCCCTCTAGCTGCAGGCATAATTCCGCGAAAGTGCTTTTTCGGTAAAAAGCACTTTCACGGAAGTATGCCAGGCTGTTTGTGCTTCAGTCAAAAGTTCCTTCGGGGGATCTGTACCGATCCCATATATATATATATATATATATATATATATATATATATATATATATATATATATATATATATCCTCTGATCGTTTATTTGTGAATTGCTTATCCACTCTCTCTCTTCCCAATCCTTTCTAACCTCCTCTTTTTTAATCCTGTAGTTAGCAAGCAACATTTGATATGTTGTATTAATTATCCCTTTTTTAGCAACAGCTTCTTTTCCAGATTCAAATAAAAACTGTACCAGTGCTGTTCTTTCACTTAGGATCCCCTATTCATTTCCCTTTGCCTATATTCTGATATTAGTCATTGGTAGAGAGTGTAGTCTCTAGCCTGCAGTCCCAAAGTATTCTTGTCCTCTTCCCAGTCTATTAACTTTCCCTCTCAAATTATTTGTTCTCAATACCTTGTTTTTTTGCCAGTTTTCACCAGTAAATTCCAGTTCCCTCTTGCCTACTCTCTGTTCCCCTAATTACAGCCATCCCCACTGGAAGAATTTCCTTTCTCCATCCCCATGTTGGTTTAGTTCTTAGAATACTTTTTGATACTTTATTAATATAATATTTTGTATGGCTATTGTTATTACCATTAAGGATCTGCATTGGAAGTTCCAGTCTCTCCTTATTTCTTTTGCTTCCCCTTGTTTCCTTATCATCATTCCTTTCAACTATGAATTATAACTTTCTGTTTGTGCTATGTATAGGAACTTTAACTAAGTAGCTCTGAAATATCCCTTCAAATTGGTTAATTCCAAACCACCATGTTCTATTACAAGGATCACTTTATTCCACTTGACTCTTGTCCTCTTCCCCTTCCAGATAAAATCCTTCAGCTCTTTAATAATTGTTATCCACAACTTCTCGTGTGATTGATAAAAATATGCCTGTCCTGCCTACAAAACGAAATGGACTAAAGCATTTTCACTGCATGAGTATTGCTATCCATATCCATAAAACAGAGCTTCCAGTTTCAGTTTTTGTATTTTCTTTTGTTTAGTCTCTTCCCACATATCCTTAGCTGCCATACCAGAATCATTTTATTATGTCCCCATATATAAGAGCATTGATGAAGCAATTCATGTGTGGGCACATAGTTTGCAGCTATTGTCTATGTTTTATCTTCATTAGTTTTGTATCCTAACAAGAATTGAAACTGCTTCAGAAAGTCCCACAGCACTGAAATATCCTGTTTTGGTTTTATCAGTCCAAAATAATATCATCTGCAAGTACACCCCACTTTTCTTGATTACCCTACCATTTATATCCTTGAATATCTGAGACTCTTATTTTCTTTGCCAATGGTTTTAAATAAATCACAAATAACAAAGGGGAAAGAGGACACCTCTGCCTGGTTCCTCTGTTCAAACAGAACGTATCAGAGAGGACCACCCCACCTTATGCACACACTTTTATATTCACTTCCGATCCCTCATATATCCTCCAAACTAACTGTATTACTGTGCCAGGGATTACAAATGCTTCTATTACCCTACTCGTAATACCCCACCTTACTCTGTTGAATGCTTTCTCTGAATCAACACCTAAATGCAACAGTGGTATTTCCTGCATTTTGCTTCCCTCAGAATCATCACTGTTCTACTAATGTTGTTAAATGTATGCATTCCCCCTACAAAACCACATGATCCATATCTATGAATTTTGGCAGCACCTTTGCCATTATATTAGTCATTATAGGCATAATCACTTTACAATTATGGTTTAAAATTGAACTAGTTGTATATGAAACTGGTTCTGATGGGTATTTATCATTGTTAGGTATTGCATCCACCACAACTTTCTTTCAGGATGTTGCTGCTTCTCCCACTTTTAAAATGCTCTTAAACAAAACATTTCAGATTTGTATCACTTTCTTCATTTCCAGCATCCAGGTTTCCAAAATAATACCTTCTGTTCCTGGAGCCTTTAATACAGACTGGTTATATATCAGCATTTTTATCTCATCTCCTGCCACCCTTACTGTTAATAGTTGAGCATAATTTTCCTCTAACCATGGCATATTTAATTCTTCCATAAATATTTCCATTTGTACTTTTTCTTGACTTCCACATTTCCCTGCTTTATACAGATTTTGAAAAGTTGAATTCTGACCATGGCACTCAGAAAAGTATGTCAACTCAAATTTTAGATTGAATTAAAATGTGTTTGAAAGTTTAAAGTAAACATTCATAGCAATGTTAGAATAATTTGAACATCATTACTAGACACTTGTTGAATCAAATGATTCTTATCTGCTTTATTCATTTTGAAGACTGTAGCCAGGAATTACGCAGGTGCTAATAACCTGCTTCCTGGGAGGTTTAGCCATGGTAACTTCTAACTATGTTATTCACTGGCAATGGCTGCATAATGATTGGCTAGTATAATATTCTGATCTGAGGGAGGAGCTATTCAGAATGAGATGAGTGATGTTTCTTGGACATTCTAGTACTTAACCATTAAGCCCTTTTGTGGAGTAAACCCCTTGTTTCTTTATGCCTGCATACCTTCTTTGTATTTCATGGTGTCTGTAATTAGTGAGCTTTATGTTTGTTTCAAACTGGGACTGGAAAAGAGTTTTAAGTAGGTCAGTTGAAAGGAGCAAAAATGAAGAACAGTCTCTCTTTATGTAAAGGGAACTGACACTGAAAATTAGTAGTTTAACATGTTGTTACCAGGGAACTGCAGAACACTACTGACATAAAGAAAGAAAATTCAGCCATTAACAAAAAAAAAAAAAAAAAAACAAAAACTGAAGTAATTTCTCCTGCAGCTATCTTGCTAGAGAACTCCATCCATGGGCATGCAAGTCAAATGCAAGTGTGCAAAACAACTCTAAAAGTGCATCTCACTGACCTATATGTTTGGAGGACTTAAACAACTTCAGAGACGATGTGACCTGACACTTGTATTGCTACAAGAAATGACAGAAGGAAGTGATTTAGTTTCATTCCCGCAAGAGACTTTACAAAAACACTGGATTAAAAATTCCCCCAGAAGGCTGCAGAACTATAGAACTCATCATATTTTGCACCCAATAAGACATAAAGCACCCAATTAAGTAATTTTCAAATTGTTAAGGTACAGAGATAAGGAAAAGTTTGTCAAAATGTGGTAAGGTTCATATTTTAACTTAGGGGACCAGAGCAATAAGAAATTTAAAGATTTTACTATCTCTATGCCACATAAAAGGACAGCCTATTGTGAAATGAGGGATTCTTGATTGTTTAATAAATGGTGTTTTTTCAATGGACAAAACTGTGAAATAGTCACTGAAAGCCACATTCAGCAAACACAAACATAAGCTTGTTTGCAGGGAGCAAGCCAACTCCACGGTTACACAACACTGAAGGAAAGACAACACCACATATTCATTGAAAGTGATTTTCAGTGATAAAGCCATCATGCTATCTGTTGGACAAATAGTATTCACCACAAACATGTTTTGAAAATAAGACAGCTATTCTATACAAATGGTATGTACATACAGCGATGCTATCCAGTAGACTTATATGTGTTTTGGAATAATTCTAAGAAACTTTTTACAACTACTGAAAAACAAATTGTAAGGAAAGCTATTCTTAAAAAAAGTACAGAACAAACCTTGCTTGTTACCTAAAAATGTTAGCTATATTGGAGTAAAACATGAGACCATTCATAAAAAATGCATCCTAGCAAACTAAAGCAATGGCATTGAGCCCATCTTTGGATAGTTTTCAAAAAGGTCCTTCAGAGAATAAAGGGTTGTTTCAAAGGGATCTGATAATTACATGCTAAGAAAGTTACCTTTAAGGAAGCTGTTTACCTCAAATTGCCAAGTAAAAAAAAAATATGCAGTTAATTGATTTATCTTCACTATAAATGGAGAAGTAAGTAAACCAACACCACAAGGATGTCTAGCTCTGACTGCCATTCACTGCTTTTCATGGCCAAGAAAAAAAGGTTTAGACAAAGTGTGGATGGAAAAGTGGGATAGGATTTGAGGATCAATAGATGAAATTCATAAGTGATGAGTACAGCATTTAGCACCAATGCCATCTGGCAGATTAGTTTTATACTACTAACTGACTGTCACCTGCTGTACTAATTAGTTAACTGAGGATAGTCTGTTAGGGATGCACTTGTTTAAACACAATAGAGGACTTACAGAAAGTTATGTTTACTGTTATTTCTTGTCATAGTTTTGTGTTTTATTTGAAATGCACCATGTTGTTAAAGCTTACTACATTAAGTATAAAGGTATAAATACCCCTGTTAAAAAGCTGATCTTGCAATGTTTTCTGAACACACATAAAGCAGGTCACTATGTTACAGGCAGCTACAATCTCTATGGAGCATAGTATTTGTTTGCCTAGGGTGTGGAGAGGTCTTTCACACTGTTTAAAGAGAACTATGATTTTTTTCGGAGATATGTAAGATGGAAACAGTTCAAAAGAGTTAGCAATGCAGAAGGGAGGTGGGTAGTTGAGCAATTTATGTCTCATGGGGTAGGAAGCCTAGTGTCATTATAAAGCCTTGGCCATGTTTTCCCTAGTAGTATAAATAGCACCTCTGGTCTCCCATGAAAAGAGGCTACATGTCTAGTGCCACTGACATAGTCAACAAAGGATAAATAATATAAACAAAAAATTAGACCAACAAGAGTTATTTGTAGCTTTCTTTTACAGTATTAGAAATATTTACATATGATGAATACTTGATCTTAATAACAGACGGTTATAATGTAGTAATCAATTCTGTCACAAATAGGTCATCAACTAAAGCAGAGACTCCTTTTCAAGCATAAAAAAGTTTGTGAAATTTTGCCGCATAGCTGGATCTATAAGACATTTAGAGGGAATGTCTTCCAGAAGAATCTTATTATTCTTTTGATTCACTTTAATTATAACAATGTATTAGACTAGATATATGCCCAGAGAGATGCAACTCAGCTTGGATAGCAGAAAAGGCTGAGATCAATCTGTGCTTTAGTAAAGATCATAAAGTAGTATTTAACCTGTTAAAGGAGGAAGGGAGGTGCTGTCCATGGAGGCAGGACCAACTGATTTTTTATTTTTTTTTGGATAGAGCAGAATAACAGATCTTATATAGGGATGCTGACAAATTCATAAAAGTTAACCTTACATCTGTAAGTGTTCAATGAACATCAGGAAAGATAATTTTGGATTCACTAACTAAATCTTGCATCTTCTCTTGCTACAAATCAGACTAAAGAGTTACTTCCCTTCTTGCTCCAAACTACACATGTGCTATGGCCCTCCTATAAACCTGTTACCTTAACCTACCTTCCTTTCACTACTACATCCCCATTAATTCTCACAGATACAGTAGTGTTACTTTACCTTACCTCCCAACTTTCCCACTTCTTCTTACAATCTATGCCTTAAGTATTATCAGCAATAATCTATTAATCAACCTCTTTCTATACATTATTTACTTTGTTTAGGATTTGTTTACTGGGAAAGTTCAACTTGGAATGAGCCAATTTTAAGCAAATGCCTGGTAAGAAATGCTCCAGATGCATGTCTCTGTAACTACTGGAATACACAGGAATCTCAGCATTCGCTATTGAAATGCTTGAGTCCATTTCACTTCCAATTTTGTCTATTTATGTTTTACTCCCTTATTTATATTTCCTTAACAAACAAAAAAGATGTAACAATGTATCAAGCAAGGACTAAATGATACATCCTTTACTGTTATCAATCATTCTTTTTTATTTCACAATGTTACCATCTTTCAACACTGTTAGAAACGTATATGTTCCCAAAATGCTATATGTAACCTGTAATATAGCTTTATTTATTTATTTTACATCTAATAGGTACATTTATGTCATTGGAGCTTTTCTCTCTGAGCCCCCTCTGATAATGGGAATGCTGTGCTCATTCAGAATTTCCTGATAAGAAAATGGCAATATATCAAATACAAAAAATATTGCGTACGCTAAACAAAAATAAATAAATATATAAGAGTAAAAATTCTGAAAGGGTGCAACAATCCACTAACGAAGAATTTCAAATTCAATATATCCTAGATTGGATTTTTACTTGATTTATTAAGTGTAAGAGATTTATTCGACCTGGAAGTTTTGTTTTTTTTATTTACTTATTTTTTTATAACAGTTGATACCAGTACTAGGTTCATATTGTTTCAAATATGGGGAGCATTTTTGTATAGTTATTCCACTGAGAACATCTGGTGTAAAGTTTCTTACAGAGCTTAACTTTTTGGCTGGGTGACACTTGACTTACTGAAACTTTTAGGGAATTTGCGCATTTTGTCTTGTGTAAGTATATATATATATGTATATATATATATATATATATATATATATATATATATATATATATATATATACATATATATGTATATATATATATATATATATATATATATATATATATATATATATATATATGTGTGTGTGTGTGTGCATGTATCCATCCATCCATAATCTCTTTTTTCCATTTTTGCACATGAGGTTGGGGTGTTACTTTAACAATAATAATCATTTAGAGAAAAGATTTGCACTACTAGGTGGCTATCCCTGTCATGGTACCTCTTTTGCACCACACACTAACATGCACACTCACGCATATGCTACACGTCTTTGGAACTTTGGAATGTGGGGAAACAAGAGCAAATGTACATAGATGCACACACACACAAACACACACACACACACACACACACACACACACACACACACACACACACACACACACACTGCCTATGTTTCTAGTAAAACAGCTTTTCTTTAGAAGCCACAGAGAAAAACATTTAGAATAAGGGGATAAATACATTTAATTCCAGAAATGTTCAGAATTGGAGAAAGATGGCAAATAAGTATCTAAAAAGTTAAAGGAAACAAAAGATAATGCCAGTAGTTTTCCAAGCCCAGGGTAACATATATGCCTAGGGAAAGAAAGGAGACCTTTTTCCAAACTAGCCATTAAACATGAACAAACTGGCACTGGCTTCAGTATCAGCACATTTTTTCCAGTTCTGTACATGGGGTCAGCATATCACATCAACAATGACCATCACCTAGAGCCTGTATTTACACCACCAGGTGGGTAACCAGGCTGATGTAACCATGGACAAATAAATGTTAATAAATTAATGATACTAATACAGAAAACCTTGTCATATTTACAAAAAAGTAGCTAAGGACTGGTGCTGAACAAGGCTGGTATAAGGTATCCTAAACGCTTTAGACAAATGAAAATTTAAGTCTAAATCAGAAACTTGAATAACTAGCAGTAGAAACACAAAAGATTAGCCATCAGCATTTAAAAACTTGTAAGCAATTGACATGAATGAAGAATGAGCACCTTACATTGGTGATAGTGAGCCAATCTGCCTTCTGAATTGAAGTGCCATGATAGCCTCTTGGATTAGTGAGGAAGATTTAACTGAAAATCTTAAAACACCATGAAGCAAAAATGAATTATGTGAGGGACTTAATGCCACTGATGTGAAAACATTCTAGCTCCAAGATCAGGACATTCGCATCAGTTGACCTAGGTAAAGACCATTCTGAATCAAGGCCATCCAGTGGTAATAGGTATGGTACACATGTATATATATATATATATATATATATATATATATATATATATATATATATATATATATATATATATATATACACACGCACACATATATATGTATGTGTGTATATCTATCTATATATATATATATATATATATATATACATGTGTGTGTGTGTGTGTGTGTGTGTGTGTGTGTGTGTGTGTGTGTGTGTGTGTGTGTGTGTGTGTATATGGATTCGTATCACTTCATTGAAAGACCATTTCACTGACACTCATTTTACTGATACCAAATCACCTAAAGTTCGTTTCACCAACATATCATTTCACCTAAAACTCATTTCACTGACAAGTAGTACTCTAAGGCAAGTCAAAGGTATATGCCCTTTCTCCCACTGTAGTGCGATCCTGGTGTTAGTATATATAGTTGGGGGTAACACCAAACCAGGCAACAATAAACCAAATTAAGCCCCCAAAGTGGGGGCTGTGTCCCCCCCACCCCCTCTAACTATGAGCCATGAAAGATCCAAGCCTATTCCTTCACAAAAAATGGTACCTCACATACCTGGTTAAAGGCATTAAGCCTTCATCAGTGGATAGTAGGATATCTTGGCATGACACATTTATATCCCGAAGTAATCCTGATTTCTGCATCAAACTTTCACTACATGCCAGAGTAGCACCCTTGCTACCTTCAAGGTACACCTAAATAATTAGATGGGCAACCTTAAATTCTTCCCCTGTCTATCTTGTTTTGCACTCCTTCATGTTGGAAGGAACTTTTGAATAGAGTTTGGGTTATTTGGCTAGGCTTGTAATGAGTTGCAGACTGATTAACAAGTACTTACTTATGAGCCTATACGAATTCAGCATTGTGACTAGAGAGAGAAATTTAGGGACGAATAAAATAAATGATGGAAAATTAGCATATATCTGTCTATGAAAGATGAATGAAAAAAGAATTTTTGGCCCAGGTTTTATTCAAATGTCCACTTAATAAACATCAATGACTATCCCCAGGATTTAATAACCTCCATGTAAGTACAGTGTAGTGCTTACATGGAATGTTGCCATGTCCATGTACATGGTTCACCCATATTAATGATGGCACATTGCTGAGGGAGAGCCAAGGAAAACAATTATTGAATCACTGTAGGAAGTGTAATGCTAACTGTGTCTGCAGATGAGTAAGACACTCCCTGCATTGTCCAATTGTATTATTCCAATGTTATTTTTTAAAGCATGTTTGAGTGGTGCTGTGTGGAGTGCAGCAATGCTAAGCAGTGCCAAGACATCTGCCAAACATCTAAAAATAGAAACCAGATGTATTTAATTATTTATTTAAATGTCATGTTTAAGTGTACCTGAGCAGGTTTGCGTGGTGTAGCACGATACTCAGCAGTGTTTATAGGTAGCTTAGAGGTATATGTAAAGGTACAAGAGCATTCCACACATCCATGTAGCTAAATGGGTGGAGATACAGCCACATGTGCAGTAGGTCCAGGGTTTGAATACATGGAAGGGAAAATAAGCATTAACCTTTGAAATAAAATTATGCCAATTATTTTAAATTATGGCCCGCTAAGCTCTGCTAAGACCTGGGCGGCCACAGTGGTGCAGCGGTTAGCATTGCTGCCTCACAGCAAGAGGTTCTTTGCTTCAATTCTCAGCTTGGGTGCCTTCTGTGCAGAGTCTGCATGTCCTCCCTGTGGTTGCGTGGGTTTCCTCCAGGTGCTCCGGTTTCCTCCCAAAACATGCTGTAGGTGGATTGGACACTCTAAATTGGCCCTAGGTGTGAGTGTGTGCATGTGTGTGCCTTCTGTTGAAGGTTGGGTGCTGGGCTGGCAACTCAACACTGTAAAACTCCACTGCCAATCATGAGTGGACAGGGGATCCGCTGTGGCGACCCCTAACTGGGGAAAAAGCTGAAAGAAGAAGAAGAAGAAGCTCTGCTGAGACCCGTTAACACCTGCTAAGCACCGCATAAACACAATAACTGTAATAGCTGTAGAATGCAAATATAATGACTGCCAAATGTATTGTTTAACACATGTAGTACCCTTCAAGGCTGTTTCTAGGCCAATATTGTTCACATAATGCTCTGTCATCCACAAACAGCAGGTAAGCAAGGTATATAGGTGAGATAGCCCACTCCATGAGCTGATATTGTTTGTAGACATCACAGATATTTCAACCCACTAACAATATATTGTGTACACCTGCATTCTATATTCTAATGTATAAATTACCCACTATCACTGTCATGCTTGTATTTCATTTATGTCTGTTCTACTACCACTGCAGTATAGTATAACTGATATTTTGGTTCAAGGTGAGCTCTAGGCAAATATCAGTCAGTCAGTACCCAGCAGTGACATACATTTTGTCACACACAGACCAGGGTTCAAATCCAGTGCTATGTAGCACTAAATATTAGAGTATCAGTCACGTAATGTTTAAAGATTCTCTCTCTACAGGAGCTATAGGTAAATGGGTGAGGTAACCAATATTATGAGTAAATGATTGTGCATTTAAATGTCACAGACTTTTAAAATCATTAGCAAGAATGTGAAAATACAGCATAAAATAATGGAAATAAATATAATAATAAAATAAAATGAAATAAAAAAATGTATAATCTTCATATGGCTGTATGCCTGGAGTGTCTGTTAAAAGTTGCTGCACCTAATTCATACATTCCATGCAGATGTCCTCTGCAGTCACTTCTACTGGGTTCTATTTTCATGCCTGCCAAGCAAGGCATGATAGTTGTTTAGTTTTTGTTCTGTACACACATATGTCTCTCAAGTGTCATGCTGTCATGTAATGTAATTAGCAGTGCATAATCCATCTGTCCCGGGATTACCATCAACATGATTATGTAAATTGCAAAGTATCCCTACATCAGCCCACAGTACACCTTGGTAGCTATACAGTTTCACCTGATGTGAAAGTGTTTTCTGTAGTTGTGTACCCACAGTTAACTGGCATGCTGTTAACATATGGACTGTTCCGTCATTTATTGTGTTTCACATAATATGCATTGATATGTAATTGGGTTAGTGCCACTGATATGGCATGCTGTTATTAGTAACAATGTTTTGGTCATAACCTATACTTATTGCTATACCTCCATCACTACAACACATCAGGGTAGGCCAATTCCCAGTTATCTGCCTACCTTGCCTCAACTGGTTGTGGAAACAGGTCCTAGCACATCTGGAACCCAGGCCAGTGGTGCCCCCTCTGCTGCCCCTACACCGCTTGCGGCAGCAGGTGGAACCACCTCAGGAGATGGGGCCTGGCCTCCACCTGGGAGCGCTGGTGGAGGGGCTGCAGTCACCCAAAAGCAACTGCCAGTCATGGTGCTCAAGATTGTCTGCACCAGATTGAGGACACACTGGCCAAACTGGTGGGGCATGCTGGGCCTCATGCCCAGCCTCCAGCACAGCTACCTTCGGGGCAGTGATGGAGCAGTGTTGACTGTCCCATGGGTGGGGACATGAGTCATGCTGCTGCCATCTAGAGGCATGTGTATCTTGGAGTCCACAACACCCACCTCAACCAAGGTGTTTACCCCCTCATGTGTCACACCCTTGTCTTCTGTCTTGTCTTTCTTGTCTGTCTGCAAGTGCATCCTTTTCTACCCAGCTTACTTCCCCACATGTACCTATGTCCCTTCCCCAACATTCCACTCTTTTCTTATAAAAAAAAAAAAAAAAAAGAAATGGGCACACTGGCCAACCTAGAGGGACATGCTGGGCCTCATGCCCACCTTCCAGCACAGCCACCTTTGGGGCAGTGAAGGAGCAGTGTTGACTGCCCCATGGGTGGGGAAATGAGTCACTCTGCTGCCATCTAGAGGCATGTGTATCTTGGAGTCCACAACACTCACCTCATTCAAGGTGTTTACCCCATGTGTCACACCTCTGTCTGCTGTCTTGTCTTTCTTGTCTGTCTGTAAATGCATCCTCTCCTACCCAGCTTACCTCCCCACGAGTACCTATGTCCCTTCCCCAACATTCTACTCACTCCTTATAAAAAAAAAAAAAAAATAATGAGCCCCCGTCCCACAAAAAAAATATCACCCCAGACATAGCTCTCCATTTCATTCACATGTCTACTGGAAACAACTAATTTGGTCAAATTGGCTTGACAACACACATATGTTGTCCTCATCCCTCTCTCTGTAGTTTGAGAACCCAAATTCATCTACAAAATCCTTCAAAATGCACAGCTGTTGCTGTACAAGAAATGGATAGATATGGTCCTTTCTTACAGCATTCCTGCACATTCCTACCTGCTTTATACTATGTTTTCCATGTGCTTTCCCCCATTTCACCACTTTCTTCTCACCCCCTTTTCATTTCTTTTCTTTATTTTTTTAGCATGGGTTTGCATGGGAAAAAAATGGAGAGCTGTCCCACAAAAAAAAATATCATCCCATACATAACGCTCCATTTCACACACATGTCCACTGGATACAACTAATTTGGTCCAATTGGCTTGACAACACATTTAAGTTGCCCTCACCCCACCCATCTTTCTGGGGTTTGAGAGTCCAAATTCATCTACAAAACCTGTCAAAATGCACAGCTGTGCTGTACAGGAAATGGATAGCTATGATTCTTTCCTACATGCTTCCTGCACATCCCTACCTCCTTTACACTATGTTTTTCCCCATGCTTGCCCCTATTTCACCACTTTCCTATCACACCCTTTTTCTTTTCTTTATATTTTTTAGTGTGGGTTTGAGCGGATTTGTGCTTAGCTCAGCTTAAATGAGCTTTAATGTGCTTTAATGATTGTATATGTTTATTACAGTGTTAGTCACATGTAGAAAATAAACACCGCAGCCAAGTCTCAAACCCATGCTCCTCTTAATTACAGCACACTACATTAACCAGTGTGCTGCACAAGTCGTATTTTAGACAGGTGTTTCCAGCAAAACATACTGATTTCTACCTTCAGTCATTAAGCATGCAACTGAAGTAAAAAACTAATGGGAAAAATAGGAGTGTACCTTGGCCTCTGGTGAAATAATACACCAGTGGACAGCCAAAGACATAATGATAGATGCAAGTGAGCCCTCTGATAGCAGGTATATGTGCGCTTTCATCAGAACTTGTGAAAAGACACCTACTAAGCCAGCAATGGCAAAGAACATGTACAATGGACCTTGATGCAGAAATTCAACCATATAAAGCAATGCACATACTCATGGATGTAAAAAATGTTTCACACAGCCTGTGTATTTGCACATATACCTTGCAAATACAAACACATCTGTAGTGGCTCAGTAGCTCAGTGTGTTAAATTCCTTGCTTATAATACATTTTGCCACATACAGTCCTGGGTTCAAATTCAGTTTTGTCTTGCAGTTCAATTACATTATTGTGATGACAGCCATTAATGACTGAGACATGCATTCATAATCTACACAAGTTACTGCTAATTAATGACCTGCTACCTAATTTTGCAAGTCATATAGCATAACTATATGTTGCCTACTACTCTGGTATTGGCACTGTTGCATAACAGATATTACTTAATCATGTTCCTCAGTTGGACTCTAAAGGGTACCCTTACCCTAGCTCTGCCATAATGACAGGGCTGACATAGCTACAACACATACATTCCTGTCCTTCAAAGTGTTCACACCCCCCATGTGTTCAAGCCTGCAGCAGGAGCTGCAGTCTTTAGCATACACAGCTGTGCATAAAGGTAGTTTCTACAGATGTACCAAACCCCCAACCCACTACAAGAAGAAATCCCAGACACAGGCATACTTAATGTGGGGGTGAAGGCCCAGAGTTAGGGATATGTGTAACAGTGTGCTCTTACAAAGATATTCAGGTGATAGAATAACAGATTTTGCATTGGCATGCATATTCTGATGGTTATGACAACAGACACTCAAATATGTGTCTTTACTGACATCAACCTAAAATGATTCACCAGTGATTTGACAGATGAACACAATGTCATGGGACACTGGTCACACATATGAGGCAAAACTGTGGATGTGCTGCATACATCTCTACAGTTCACAGTTATGATACCTACCCTCTGTGATGCTGTAGTCTCCATGCCTCAGTAGCATCCATCTGAATAGCTAAGAAAGGGGCCCAGGTCTACATGAAGGCCTTATATACTGCACTGTGGTGACATGTCATTCACTAATGATAGTGCAATGCAGCTGTTTTGGCTGCAATTAGCATATCACAGCCAGACTGATGTATGCTTAGAGTTATGGATGCAGCACAGTCTGACATCCGTGACTGCCGCCACCAAATTAGGAACATCCTGGATCAGTTCACTGATGCAGTGTACAGATGGTGGGCTGAGACAGTGTCTGTCTTGGACCACACATTGCCTGTGCTGGAACATCTGTTTGGAGTTGGGTGTTGGATACATGGACAGAGGTCAACAACACCATCTGAGAGTCCATGTGGCCATGCACAGTCCCACTATGGGAGTGGCAGTACCTCCAGTAGTACAGAGGGAAGTGTGCGTTCCACACTATGGTGTGGCGGGTCATGGGCAGATGGTCCTGGGTGGTCCCATAGGGGACACAGCCCCAGTAGACAGCAGTCACCATCAGGTACTAGCACCACATCTGAACTTGGGTATGATGGTGCCACTGCTACTCCTGGCAGAGCCAATTCCCATGTTCGTGGCTGAAGATGGTGATCTGTCCACTCTACCATGTATGGTTCACAGCTGTCCACCATACACACATGTAGGGCTAGCACTGGGCTTGACTGTGTAAATCCCCATACTTAAACACCACTGTCACATGCAGGTCACCTACAGACACACAAAACACCTCTCCATGGCCTATCTAACCTGCACCCCTTCCTGAGTCATGCACATGCTTTCAACTGATTGGCACATCTTAGGCCTCCAGCACCCTCAAACCACACCCTGTGTATCTAATGATATCTGTGCTATAACCCTGTCATCCATGCTATTGGTGCTGCAAATTGCAACTATGTGTCTGATCCACAGGGTGACTTTATTACTTGACATGTACTTGTGGAGTGCTGTATTGTTTTGCCATGCCACTTGTTGTGGGCCACATCAGGTACTGTATGCTAGCATGTGGCATGACTATCTAACTTTGTGTATTTTACAATGCATGATGTTGTACTGGTGGGAGTGTTACAGAATGACAGATGTGTCATGGACCTGTGCATGTTTCTGTTGCAGGGTTCTGAGAACATAAACCATGGACACATGGCATCAATACATCAGTATAGAATGGCATGGCAGGACAGCAGATATATGATAACAGCAAGGGGATGGCAGTGTGTGTGCTTGGCTCCCTAGGTGCATATATGTAGAACAGTCTATCAGGGACAATGGTGGCTGTCAGTGTAGTCGGGCATTCATACTTTGTGTTAAGATTTGCTACTGCTGCCCTTGCTACATGTCACATGGGTTTTCTGAACCTACAGATCAACAAGTTGTGGTGGTGGAGTTGACAGATTTAAACAAATATCCTGTGTCCAGGTCAGTGAGGTGGCAGACATCAGTTATGCATTTCTAGAGGGGGCAATTTAGGGCCAGCTGCTAGTCACAGTGCCATGAAATGCATGACCATTGCACTGAGGTAGACCATATGGGCACATCTGTAGTGCTGCAAGCAAATATATTTACACCCACAAGTTGGCTGATATGAGATTAGAACTCCTACCAATCTAGTAGCACACACTATAGCTTATACTTATGTTTATCTGATACTAGCCTGTCACTTATAAGGTGGATGGAGGGCAATATAAAGGCCAGCAGGTAGTCACAGGCTCTATCGGCATGTCTGCAGTTCTGCAAGGTGATATATTTACACACACGCACACACACACGCACACACACACACACACACACACACACACACACATGCACACTTGCTGAGGTGAGATTAAATCCCTACCTATCTAGTAGTACACACTATAGTTTGGAGTATTTATCACAAGTCACAGGTTATATCTGTTGTGTATGTGAATGTAGACACAGAACTTGTGGAGTCCACAAAGTAGCCTTGTGTTAGACAGCATTTGTGGCCTGCAGAGTGATATTGCTTGGTACTGTTATTGCATCTAGTGTTCTGGGAGTGATATACCTGTTAATAGCCCTGCTGATTGTGTACTGTTACCAATATGGCCATATGTGGCTGGTTGCAGTTAGACAGACAGACATGTGGCCAGGGACAATATGGCTTGTCCAAGGCATGTGTTGCAACCCTTGTATATTACAACTCCTGCTCAACTTCGTCTGTCTACAGGGTGACATTCCAGAGGTCCACGGGTCTGTGGGCGTGTGGATTATGTACTGTGGCAGCCTTGGTCTGGTCCCATCAGACAACTGTTGTGATGTGTAAGTGCAGATAAACCCAGCATTCAGGGGTTTACAGATATATATATATATATATATATATATATATATATATATATATATACTTTTTTATAGAGATATGTGGAGAGTCTGTGTATCATTGTACTTTATATAGCTATATACATAATGTTATCGTATAGATATATAGATATATATATATAGATATATATATATATATATATATATATATATATATATATATATATATATATATGCCACATACTGATAGATACACTACTCATGTGTGAGGGGGAAAGGGACAGACAGATATGTATACATAGCTGTCTTTATGTACATACATATTTCCACATAACAGGTCTTTTTGAGGAAGAGGCAACAGACTTGTGCTCAGGTTTGCTAGGAGTATGCCCAGTGTGACTGTCAGTACTTAAAAGGTGACTCCATGCCAGAGCTACCTGTACTCTGGTCTGGGATTTTGTGTGCTGCAGACATTGGCTGCTGCACCTGTTTCCACAGTACAGCACTTCCACGCACTTGTCTAAGGCACTTCCCGGCTGTTTGCTATAGTTAATATGTGACTCATACCTCTCAAATTTACAGAGTTTTGCAGAGTGTCCAGACTTTTGCCTCATAGTTTTGGTCCGTTTTTCATAAGTGTTTTTTTCTGGAAAATTAGTGGCAAAACATTACAGATTTAAGCTAGAAATAATTATAGACATTTGAGTTTCAGACTTTATACCCATCAAGAAATTCATGATAATGCAAGACCTGTTTTTGTATCAACTTTCTAAGTTTGTAAGAGCAATATTTATACATTGTCCCTATTTTTGGGCCTTTGTACCACTTTTATTCATAGCTTTGTCCATATTTCCTGCTCTAAGAGGTTGGGATGTATGATGTGACTGGGGAACATGATGTAAGAACACAGACAGGGTGATAGTCTGCATACCTCTCTGTACATGTTTTTGCAGAATGTCCAGCATTTTGCTCCATATATCTGGTCTCTTCCTCATACATTTGTGCTTTTCTGGCAAAATACTGTAAATTGCAGTCACTGAATTGTCATATCTACTGAAACATTTAAGCGACGGCCTTTGCATCCTGCAGCTAATCTGTCCTGTTGCAACCTGTTGTTATACTAGCCACCTTCTTGGTTTATCAGAGCATGTGTAATGTCAATTTGTAGTTGGGGCACTTTGTCCCCCCATTCTCTCTCTGGCTTTGTCCAGCTTTTTTGCAGTAAAAGATTAAGGGGTATGACAGTCTGTGTGAATACCACCATACAAGTACCTCACATGCAAAAGATGTAGATGCTGCAAGATTCAAACCATCAACACCATCACCCATGCTAATGTCCCTAGCCCAGTGAGCCACACCAGCTACCAGACAGAGACGTTTCATTCCTCACACTAGCAACAGCATGCAGACATACATTGTCACCACTGAGTTACATGGGAAATACAACATGTGGCCAGGTTCTCTGTCACAGCTTTGGAATTGTCAGGTCTGTTGATATATCATTGCAGACTTTCTGTTGCAGCAGTTGTATTGGAACACTGATGCTTTGAGAGTGAGGGATTAGCAGCCCATGCTATGCCGGCATAGACAGCTGTGTGACTGTCCTGTGACCCCACAGTTTGCCATCTTCCTTGAATACTGTAGTAGATTTTCCAGCCATGAGGCCTAGGGAATATTATGGGGCACATACTACTGGACACAGTACCAGTTGTCCCAAGTGGCTATTAGATCTCTGCAAGTAGCCCAGTAGCCCAGTATATTCCCTTGCATACATGCGGCAGGTCCATAAATATTCTGCCATATTCTAGTACCCCTTATAAGTGGTGTATAGGAAAGTGACTTACCTTGTGAATGCAGTAAACAGACATGTAGTTTGGGCTGACCCTATCTGACTCACACAGTACACAGCCAATACATGGTTAGGTACAGGTTGTGTAGGCTGAATGGCATCATTTTTACTATATGCATGCGAGTCGGAGTAAGGTGTCAGTCCTTAGGACTCTAGGTTGTCAGCGCATGTGCTATGCATTGTCTCTTGGCCAATGCCAGGGCCTACTGGGCATGCCTATGTCTGCCTACAGGGACAAACTCAGGGGGTTCTTCCTCTAAGTCCCCCTATGGGTGTGGGGACCTAGACACTGGTGGAGGGCTGTGTATCCCTTCCCTTTGTGATCTGGATGCAGCTGTTTCTGGAGGATCATAATGTGTAGCATAGCACATACTATGAGCATCTGTGCACATGTGACTGTACAGTACTACAGAACTCTGCCAGATATATTGAGGCACTGGAGCCATGACTTCAGCAGCCCAAAAGCATGCTCTATGATGTTCTTAGTGTGTGCGTGTACCTCATTATGGCATTCTTCCGTGGGATTGTGTGCATTTCTGATGAATGACATCATCTACAGTTCCGGTGCGTAGCCAGCAGCCCCTAGTAAATGGCCATGTAGGATGTTGCCCCTAGCAAACATCTGGTGCAGCTGTGATGCATGCCAAATATGGAAGCCGTGATATCTGCCCGGGCTTCCAACACACACACATTCATGATAATGGCCTGGGCATTGCACATGACCTGGCAGTTGATGGTGTGATACCCCTTGCAGTTTATGTAGATTCTACCCTCCTCACCAGGTGGTACCTTGTTGTGTATATGAGTGCAATCTATGGCACCCAGTACCTCAGGGTAGTGTGCTACATGGCAGAAGTGTTGCATACTGCTGACCCTCTCCTCAGGAGTGTGGTCTAAATAAATGTGCTCACTGGCATGTGGTAGCATGGCATCCAGGAACTGGTGGAGTACTCCTGATGCTGATACCTGAACGACCCCTATCATGTTCCCAGTTGGTCTTTGGAAAGTACCTGTAGCTAGTGTCCTAAGAGCTACACATACCTTTGTTTCCACTGGGATTGGTTCCCTTCTGTTGGATCTGGGTCTGAGTTGAGGGCGGCAGTGCTCTATGAATTCTTATAGAAGGTCCCTGTCCACCCTGTAGCGCTCTACAATCTCCAGCTCATATAGTTCCTGGCAGGTTGCCCTGGGCCTGAACACTCTTTTCCTTCTCCATCTAGGCCGATTGTCAGCAACAGCATTAACACTGACCTCAGCATCTAGCACATACAGATGTAGCAGACCAGGAGCAGCCCCTAGCATTCTGTCAATTAAAAATCCCAAGTTTGTACTCCACTGGTGCAGAACATGGGTAGTGAAATCCGATTATAGTGTGTGTGTAACTTTTATAGTGCTCTGTTGTAGGTGCAGACTGTGTGATTGGCTAATTATGATGCACCACTTGCCAAGTACATCATTAAGGGGTTTTAATGGACCTAGTTTAAGTGAAACAGGGGTCATCAGTAAGTAATATATCACTGGCTTTCCTTTCTCAGACACTTTTTTTTCACAGTCTTTCTAGCTCAGCACTGTGGTGTACTGCTCAAATATGTCCTGCAAAGGTAAACAGTACTCAGCACTCAGTGTACACACCCCATGAAAGGTCATGCTCATCATGGCGGTGCACCACGCAAACATCCTCAAACACATTCCCTGAAGGTAAACAAACTTAGCAGTCACTAGACATACTCTACTGTTCATCAGAGTGCCGTGCCACACAAACAGGCACCCCTGTGCTCCAATGAGCTAACAGGTCTGTGGACACACCCCTTTTTGATGTCAGCTACCTGTTCTGGGAACACCAACATGGTTCTTTGCCTACACAGATGGGATCTCCGGACACAGATACCCATTTGTGCTATTCAGTAACCCCGCCTCATTTGCATAGGGATCCATGCACACAATCTGGATACTGAAGATTCCCAACCATGCCTCCTTCACGACAGCACTATTCCAGCATTGTAGATACTCCACACATGGTTCTATCATACATTACTCTCACATACTTCTACATCACATTTTCACACCCTTTTTAATTTTTTTTTCATAAAGGCATGTTTGGGCACTGTGACATGCCATGCAAACATACACTGATTTAAAAAAAAAATATTTAAAATTATTTTTCATATGGTTTTGGACACACAGTGGATAGTTTTGCACACACCTGTGTCTGCTATGCTATTTCTATCCTTCTAACTTCACTTTTACAGCCCCTGTTTTCTGTTTAACATCCTGTAGATAGAATTTTTCCATGTACATTACAGACACCAACACGGGGTCTGCAGGGCTGCTTATCTGCTTGCTGGATCAATCTACCTCTCTCATTTGCATGCAGTTCACCTGTTTATGAGTTGATTTGCATGCCACAGATGTATTCGTGTTGGTGTGCTCGTGCACACTGCTTAGCTCTGCTTACTGGATCTCAAACTTGTTTACTTTCATGTAAGCAGTGTGCCACCATGCCTACATGGAAAATAAATCTGTGTAGGCTTTATTAAACTCCCTCCTATATTTAAAAAGTGCTTAGCTATGATGCAAAGAAGAACTGCTTAGATAATTTGCAAGATGTATTTTCTCTTATATTTCAAATACAGAACTTATATATGGATAATGTACTTGCAAATGCATCTCTCACCATGCCGTGGACCTGAAAGATGTGCAAAAGAGCATTAAAATCAACAAGGTTAATGAGATATACTCCTAAAATGTGTAATAATTGTATAAACTGTAACATTCAGATAAATATGGGGAACTTGTGGTAATGCTGGCAGGATAGACGCAGCAGCTTTGGCCAGCTCCTGCTGAAGTAGTAAACTAACTGAAGGAGAAGTACTAATGCAAGGTTTACAGAAGCAAAGTTATTGTTTATGCTTGGAAAAAACTAGGGGAAGAGGGAAACAGCTGAACAAAAGTGAATGCCATGAGCTAAATGTAGAAAGAAGGTTTTGCAGAGAGTGCCGTTTGGGAAAGAGCAGGGCCAGGGCCTCTCTAGTGACAGAAGCAAAACTAACACCTCTACAACAAGTTTGGCATTTGGTATAATGACTACCATTGATGGAAAAGGACAGTTGCGTCTGCATGTCCCCACACACTGAATATTACAGAAACTATCTGAGAACCCAGAATCAAAGAAGGATGATTATTTGAAGTAATATGAGAAATGGTTTGGGGAAGTTAAACAAACCCTCTCACAACACAGTAATTGAGTAACAGAGTCACAAAAGGGCCTAAGTAAGCCCATAAACATATCATACAAAATCAAGCAAGACAGCAACAAGCAATATTAAAAATAATGGATACTGAAGTTAGGATCACAGAAAAATCTATGACTTGCAGGTATATCAGAAAAGTGCAACAGAGGAGACCTGCTGGACTTTGTTAGGAGATTGCTAATGGAATGGAAAGGTGTTTTAGTGCAGGGGCTGGTAAACGAATATGCTCAATGTCTGTTCTTTTCAGGGCACATAATGAATAGCAACAGAAATAGGGAGTTGATTGTACATTTTGACGTGTTTGAGTTAAAGGAGAGAATACTGTCAGTATTTGTCAGCATGAGAGGAAGCTATATGGTGAGGATGTTATGGCATATATGAAGAAAAACTTCAAAGTGAAAATATGCAGGAAGAGGAATAAATCCATCCCTGCAATGAAACTAATAGAGCAAGCATTTACAGTTCAAATTATTATACCCAGCTTTCTTTAATGTGTTGTTTCCCACAGGTGCTAAGACATTCATAGGGCCAGAGAAAGAACACAAGGTGATTACTGAATGGGAGGAGACAATGGAGTCATCTGCAGGGCAGGGGGATGTAAGTTAAGAGATAGAAATAATGGCATGAAACAAAACTTCAGGAAAATCACCTGATCTATTCCCACTATTTAGACTGAGCCTGACAAGAGACAAGAACTATGTCATGTTAACCGAGTAAGGGTAAGACAGAACTGGTGTGGCTAGAAGAAAGCTGCAATGAGTAGTATGTAATATGACCTTTAAGCAAATGTTGTGCATTGATGATGTGGTATCATAAAATGTTAGAAGTAATACTGTTTCATCAGAAAGATGTGATCTGCTTGTAGGTGTGATTGTGGTGGAGAATAAGCAATAGCTGAATCAGTGCTGGTATCTGTTTAGTGTGAACAATCGGGGGGGGGGGGGGGTGAAATGCATTCTGCAAATGCATCTTGGCCAAAAGATAGGAGGGCTTCCATGGGAAAGGGAAAGCCACCTTGACCCTTATGAGCATGGGCATCTATATGCATTGGAAGTGGACATAGTGTTTGCTGTAAAAAGTTCAGTTCAAGTTAACTGTAATGCTGTCTTTAATTGATATAAGAATATGCAATTGTCTCACAAGTGTAATGTTTTACTTTGGTGGGGGTTCATGGAAAGCTGCTACACAAATCTAGTAATTAGAAAATATGGTAAGATGTCATTGAATGTATTCTGATGCTTGATGTAAAAGCTATTCCCTTCGCTCAGCTAACAAACTGCTAGTAAAAACTCTCAAATCTAAGAATAAATCTGGTGACTCCTTGTTCACAAATGTTGTTGGCTCATACTGGAATAAACTTCCCTCAGAACTAACTACTTTAGTCTCATCTCAACTTTTCAAGAAACATTTAAAGGACCATTTCAAAACTCACTGGCTTTGCCCTTGCTCAAATCCCGACTGACCCCAGCATCCAACTTATATATTATACTTCTCTTCCAGTAAAGTTCTCTCAATTCCCTACTGTTATACACCCATCTCTTCTACTTGTCTCTCTCAATACTACTTCTCCTCATCTGTAGCTCACCTGGCATCTACTTGGACATTACTATTCCTATATCTGTCTCTTTCTCTCTATACTTGATATATTACTCCAACCTGTCATCTCATCTACTATCTAAACCTTGTTTGTTACTTCTTACTGTGTATTTCTGGGTCTTATAACTATTTGCTCATGCATAAAATGCTCACCATATTTGTTAATACTGTAAATATTGTATAGACTCTAGTGTTTGTTTATTTTTTTATTTCTGCATCCAAATTCCTGCATCACTCAGATTGTAGGGTTAGGGATCCTCGTGGTATTTTTTTTTTCTGTTAGATTGATTCCATACTGTTGCTATGCTACTTGTAAATAGTTCTGTAGCATCTTATAATTTGTTGTTTTATGCCAGTTACTAGTATATATTGGTGGAGCTTTTCTCCTCAGGCCTCTGCTGAAAATGGACATATATCCAGCCAGACTAGCCCGGTCAACAAATGTAAAATAAAATAAATAAAATAAATATGACTACTTTCCTTTATAGAAAGCCCAGGTAGCACAAAATGATTGCACAAAGAAGACGTGGCCAGGTATTCATAGACATGCATTATAAGAGCATATTCATGGTATGTAAGTGGGTTGTATAACCCAGTAAAGTGGGAAAAAGTGATGGGTTCGCTAAGAGTTCCACACACAACAGTGCTTCAAGAGACATATATGGATAAGGCTGGATATGTAAAATATTGGTTTAACATTGTAGTGTTTTCCTCATTTCCATGGGGGAGGGGAATGAATAGCCCTTTTGATTAGTAAATATTTAAAATCTGAGGTAAGAGACACCCTGGCAGACAACAAGGTAATATATGGCAGTGAAAGGGATCCTGGACTCCCATCAAGCCATATTAATGAGTTTTTATGGGCCTCCAGAATCTACAGTGGTGCAGTTAAAAAATGTGTAAGGCACTGATTACTTTTCTAGAAGGGCTGTTGGTAAGAAGGACAGGATACTTCCCTGGTGTACCATGCATATTCTTCCATAGATAGAAAATACATGGCAAAGGAAGATAGATATAGGAGTTGTAAATAAAGATGTCTCACCTGTTGTGCTGTCTGTCCTTGCAAATTTAATGGCAGACATTAATGTAAACCCCAGAAAGAGGAACTGACACTGTCAGTTTCCTTTAATATATAATAAATCATCTGACTTTCAGCTGATTTAGCAGGAAAAGTTAAAAAAAATTCAGAGGGAAGAAACCTTGTTGTAGGTGCTAGTAGCTAAATGGGTCAGCATAAAATATGAATGGAAAGAATCTTTACAGCATTATGCCAGAGCAATGTGAGTTAATGATAACTTTACTCAGGGAACATGGAAACAATGGTGTAAGGACATACAGAACTAACAAGCTAGGGGATAACATGTTGTAGAAGGAGGTGAAGGCCACTCAAATTTTAATACTGACGAGTTTCAAAAAGCGATTGTGAATGTAATGGAAAGGCAATAAGAAAAAAAAACTTTTTGGGAAACTCCCCAAAATTACAGAGGAACTTGGTCATTAAATAAAGAAAAAATAAGTCAGAAAAGTGAGTCTATGAAATAAAAGATGCTAAGAAAAATGTTTTATTGGAGAACCTACCAATTGTTTTACATTCTTTCCAACATTTCACACAGTTCATATACATAGAGCAAGTGGAAGTTAAGGGTTGAATAGACATACTAAAGAATTATTTTAAACAGCCCAAAGAGAACAGGTACAAGCTTTAGTGAAATCTATAACTTTTGAGAAGTTGGATAAAATGTTTAAGAAGTCTGTGACAGGGAAGTCACCATGTCCAGAGGGTCTTGCTCTAGAGATATACTTTGTAAGGGGATGTAGTGAAACAGAAGCTAACATGTCTTATGAGCAGGGTCAAGAATATAGGTAATCCCTCCCCTCATGGAAGGAGTTGGTCATCTCAGCATCTCAGCCATTCCAAAGCTGGCAATGATCTACTACTTGTCAGTTCATATAGTCCTGCATTTGTTTTAAACCAAATAAACAAGATTTTCATATGCTGATAATTGCATTCTGGCTGGTGGTACAAATGTCTGGTAGACAGAGGCTGGTCTGTCTTTATAAGGGGCAGATAATCATTTGACAATGTGACGAAGACAATGTTAGTGATTCAGCATGGTGGTCAAAGTAAATAGCAAATGATGATAGTCAGCCTGGTTGCTGAAAAAGCATGTAATAGTTTGAAATGGCAATATTTGTTTAAGGTCATATAGGAATTTGGGTTCCTAAATGAAATGGTAACATTGCTGATGAATACACATTAAGGATTAAATGTGAGTATAAATATAAATGTAGAAGTGACAACTAACTTCAATGTAGGACAAGGCATCAGGCAGGGATGTCTATTGTCTGCAATATTTTTCACATTAGACTTAGATCTCTTAGGAATTGAGCTTATGAAGTCAGAGAAAAAAAAAGAGCGCAGGACTGAAAATTTCACAACTGAATTAGTAATATACTCATTTTATATATTAATATACCTAAATAACCCTGATGAGCATTTGGAATAGTTGATTAAAGCAATCGAAGTATGCAGCCAATTAGCAGGCTGTATTGTAAATGCAGGTAAATTATACACCCTTATGCAAAATATATGGAAATACAGATATTTCAGATAAACACAACAACATATTTAGATGTCCAAATAGTTCCTAATCTAGCTGACATGATAACGTTCGCCTATTTAAAAACAAATGAGACGGTTGCAGAATGGCTGGAAAAGAAGACGTTTTTGTAGCTAATACTGGATCACAGATTACAGGCATTGTAGATTTTTATTTTGTCACTAGCTTTATACAGTTTACAGAAAGTTCCACTGGACCAAGGCAAATTTTTCATGGACATAAAAAATGATAAAAGTGTTTTTTTTTTTTTTTTTTTTTTTATGGGGACAGTCTTAAGAAAGGCTTGGGATAGGTTATTGAAACTGAAGTTTATGTGGCCCTATTAGTTGCAGATTTGAAATGCATGTTGAGCCTGTTGAGAGAGAGAGATTGGTTCATTTCGAGCTGGGTAGATCACTGCTGACACAGTTAAAAGTTGAATAAGAAGCAATATTTTGGTTGCAGGACACTCAACAGAAACCGAGAGGACCTTAGTGAAGTGTAGGACTAGCTTTATCCTGTATTATGAGTCATAAAGGCCTGTTAAATCAGAAACTGCAGTAAACTTCAACTAAAGTGAGCTTCATTGAGATGGCAGAGAGCCACCAGATTATGGACTAGTTGCAGAAAGGTAAGGAGGTCAGATATTGGTTGCAATAGATGGAGGAAGAAGCTTTTATTTATTTATTTCCATTTGTTTACCAGGAAAGTCTGACTGGGTCTTAGCTGCCCCTTTTTCAGATGAGGCCCGGGGAGAAAAGCTCCACAGATATGACAGTGACATAGAGCAGAAGTAGAAAAAGTTGGATACAGAAATTTAGCAGCTTTCAGGTTACAATAATAGCAGAAAAACACCTGCACACAGTAATATGCATACAAAACAAAGGTAGCAACTTAGAATATACATTGACAGGTACATTTAATTTCCTTAAGTGATTGCAAAAATTAATTTGATTCAGAAATTAATTTTAGAGCATGAGTTTAGATTTGAGTTAATATAATAAAGCAGGATGGAGCAGAAAGTAGGAGTGCAGTATACAGGCCAGCAGATACAGAGTTATGAATAGGTAGGCAACAGAAGGAAGAAAGAAATAGAGGTAGTTGGAAAGGTAAAGGCACAGGTGGTTGGTAATATTAAGTGGATGTAATCCCAAAGTTAATCAGCTCTAGAGCAGGAGCAGAGCCAAGTATGTTTGAGGTGTTCCCTTAGGAGCTGTTTGAATTGTGATGTGTTGTCAGTATTGAGAATGTGTTGTGGCATACTGTTCCAGATTCTGGCAATTTTATAAGAGTATAGGGAGTCACTGTATGTGTTGTTAGACCTACTGACCTTCAAGAGCATTTTATTTGATGACCTTAAATATCTGCTGCTTGAGTAGGGTTGGACGAGTTTAATAATAGAGGGGCAGTTTTCAGGGTTAAGGAGGGTGGAGAGAGTTGCTACCAATTGATTGTAAGTTAGTTGGTTGGGGAGTTCTAACCAATTAAGTTGGTGAAGAGTGATGCAGTGATGGGTCCTAGTTGGATGGTTGGTAGTGAATCTGGCTATTTTGTAATAGAAGGAGTCTAGTTTAGCTAAGTCGAATTTTCTTAGATTGGTGAAAATAGGTGAGGCATATAAGAGACTAGATAGGAGGTGAGTTCTACTGATGGCTTGTCAAGTGGATTCTGTTAGGAAGGTCTTTATTCTATATAGTGAGTCTAGTTTAATGTGCACTTTCTTAATGACTAAGTGTTTGTCAAATTTAAGGTCCTTGTCTATGGTGACTCCTAGTAGCTTTGTAGATTCAACTGGCTCACTATAGGTATTGTTAGATGAGTAGATGGAAAATGAGCTAAGGTCAGGAGATTTTCTACAACTGGAGAAAAATCATAAGTTTACTTTTAGGTGGGTTGAGTATAAGCTGAGACTGGTTGAGGTATCTTTCTATATCCAGGAAGGATTGCTGAGTTTTTTAAGGAGTGAAGGTAGTGTAGGACCTGACCATATGAGAGATGAGTCATCCACATATTGGATTATGGCAGCATGTTGTGTGGTTGAGTCTAATCTATTTGTGAAAATGATGAAGAGGAGGGAGCCAAGTGTAGATTCTTTAGTTACACCTACAGATATAGGTAGTAAGGGCGCTAGTTCATCTTGCCATCTAACAGCCTGTTGTCTGTTGGTTAGATAGCTGATGAACCAGGAGATGGTTGAGGAAGAGAGGTTAAGAGAGGTTAGTTTGTAGATGAGTTGATTAAGGGAGACTGCATCAAAGGCCTTGGATAAGTTGAGGAATATAGAGGACATGAGTAACACAGTGTTCCTATGCTGGTTCACTGTGTCTATGAAACTAATTAGGTCAGTTGTCGTACTATGTTTGGGGCAGAATCCATGTTGGGTAGGGGAGAATAAGTTGTTTTTTAGGAGATAGTTATGCATCTGTGAATGGATACATTTTTCCAATATTTTAACTAAGGGGAGACAAAGACAATGGGCCTATAGTTGGTAAATTCTATGGAAGCACCACTTTTATTGAGAGGGAGGAAATGGGATACTTTCCATAGTGATGGCACATATTGCTCGGTGATAGATCATTTTATTAGAATACAGACAGGGTATGCAATAGGAGCAGCAGCAAGTTTGAGGTATTCTCTGGGTGGTCAGGACCAAGACTAGAGATTTTTAGTTTTGCTAGTAGTTTTCTGATGTTATGGGTTAGAATGGGCTGGAGTTTGAAGGAGTCTGGCTTATTTTCAAAATGTGTGGGTAGTGATAATTGAGAGCTGTTGTTGTCTTTGAAAAGAGATAATATAGAATTCACAAAGTGATTGTTGAATTGAGTGGCTATATTGTCAGGTGAGTTATTTGGGTTTGGAGAAGGGGTGGAGGTTTGACCAGGTTTAAGTAGTTGGTGGATAGAATGCCATATTTTTGGGGGTTTTGTGGTATTTGTTTTGGATTGATGTATGGTACAGTCTTTTGTCATATTTGATATGCTTTTTTGCTGCATTGTGGAGTTGTCAGAACTTTTGAAGGGAATGAGAATTTTTGGAGAGTTGGTAATTTTATCGCTTAGGAAAGTTTCAAGAAAAATATTGGTTGAAGTCAGGGGGATATTTGATATACTAATAACGTAAGCATACAAATAGGAGGAGCAGGACAGAGGAAGTAAAAAATGATGATAAGCCATTGTGGGGTAAATTATTGTAATACGTGCACCAAAGAAGATAGCCCTGTAGATCTACAAAGAAATCAAGGAGATTAAATTTGATAAGGAATTACAGAAGCATTACGAAACAAAACTGAGGAAAAATATTTCAGAATAGAAATGGAGAGAAGCTTACCCTGCATTTGTAGAAATGACAGAATTAACAATGTTTCTTTAAATGCAGTTATTCAAATAAGTTGTTAAATTAAACCTAATTAACTAAGGTATAAAAAGTTGGTCAGAACAAATGCATTTTATTCTGATGAAGTTTCCCGTGTTGGAAATGAAAGCAAATTTTTAAATTCTTCTGTATCGCTAATAAACCCTATACGCACTTCCCAATTTTGTACGTTTTTTGGATTACTTGTGGATTATTACTTTTGTGGGACAGCCTTCATTGGATCCTGCACCACTGGGGAAATTGTGTTTCATTGGTTCTTGTTTTTTTTCCCCATTTTCCATTCTTTACCTTTTTGCTTATGTAAAATTATTGGCAAAAATTTTATATTGATATATTAAAATTTATGGAAACAAGTGAATGGCATTTGAAAATGATATATAGTTTGGTCAAAATATTGCCGTTCAGAAGTTATTGTATGATCTGTTAAAAAATAAAATTTAATAATTATACGCAAAGAAGAGGTATGCTTTTTCAAGAAAATATTTTTTATATTATTTATGGTGTTGCTTAGAGGATTATTGAAAAATATTTAATATATTTATAACGGAGTATATTTTGAATGACTTTGTAACAATTGTTGAAACAACTCACTGAAAAAACTTGAAGGTTTTAACTTGAAACTCGATACAGCTGTACAACACATTCACTTGGATGGATAAACTTCCATTGCAGTCTACTATGGATTAGTCCATGCAGATCAGCCACTCAAAGCTGATAGTCCTTGGAGACTGTCTGCAACAGACAAACTGGTGCCAGATATTAACAACATTGACTAGTTGTGAGCCACAAATTTGATACAAATTTCAATTTCAGTTATTTCTGCATCTGAGGTGAATATATTTCAATCCCTTTCTCAATCTACTTAATCTTCCAACCTAATTGTTACCTACAGCTATTCTATGGGGCATATTATTGTTAAATACTGTGTTAAAGTAACAAACGTGATCCATGCCCCTTCTAAAAGCCCTGTCTTCTCCAACTCTGAAACGCTTCTGATTACTCTTAATTTTATTTCTCTTGTCACTTGCTATGTAGTTAATGATATAGAGTGATCATATCACCTGACCCCAACAAACATAACAATAAATTTTGTTCCAGTCATTCATTCAACAGCACTTTCCTCATGTACTATATTACAGATGAACAAGGATCAAAATAAGGTGAACAAACAGAAATCACTAATCAATCACAAAGTAGAATGGAGCAGGCAAATGTTTATATAAACACACAAAAATTTTATTGTAATCCAAAGTTAAAATTGTGGAATATCCAAGATGAATATCCGAGATGAAAGCACTTATACATTTGGATATTCTACAATTTTAACCTTGGATTACAATAAAGTTTTGGTGTGTTTATATAAACATTTGCCTGCTGCATTCTACTTTGTGATTAATAAGGATCAAAATAAGTTCTGTCTGCAGTGCAGTTTTCTTTTATCTCCACTGTTTTACATCCTTGGAACAGGTTTGAGGGTGTGGAATTGTCCCTCCACATGGGGTGTAGAGGTGCTTGCCCCTGCAAAAATAAAAATTGCCTTTGAGGTACTGCAAAACTTGTTTCAGTCAATGAAAGTACTGTCAGTGGATAAACATGTATCACATAAATCATACCAAATATGCTAGAGAATGAATGGCAAAAAAAATAGACTTACATATACTAAATCTGAGATGGCCATTTCTCAGAATATTTCCTTTTCTCCGAGGTATAGTGATCTCGGAGTTAGTATATATAAGTTTGGGGTGTGGGGAACTTGCCACACGCATATTGGAGAGTGGTGGGGGGGGTTGACCTTTGAAAAAAATCAGTTTAAAGGAGAACAGTAATGCTTGAGACTTGCTGTCCTGGGTTTTCAGTTTTTTTTGGCTTGTCAGCATTTAACATTTTGAGTGCCAAAGTTTCATTAGGGAGCCATTATATACATATGCCACCACCACAGCTATTTAACCATCTTCAGAATATTGTGCCCACTCTTTTATTGTGCAATGGACATCTTCTATGTACAATACTTATTTTGTAATAAACTTGACTTAATCTAAGGTATATTTACACCCCCCCTAAAGTCTTAAAACATGACATATGTATTTCAGATATGTAACTCGAATTTTATACTTATGCGTGTTTAGTTTGTGGCTATACTGTTTAGTCTGTGCAATACCCAAACCTCAAAAATATTCAAAAATTCCTTCCAGCCATTCAGTCTCCTTTACTGCAACTGTCTAAAACTCTCTAGGTGACAGTACAATGCCAAATAGAAATATCAGGAATCTATGTCTTCCTATATATGTATTAAATGTACACAACATGAAACTTTCATCATCCAACTTACTTTGCTAAATCTTCGATTACCATCAAGTACAGTGTAATAGTTTGCATTTGGCATGGCAGTAATCACTTTTTTTATAATACAAAGGTAATAATTTCCCCTTTCTGTAGCTTTAGTCAAGTCATGCATGCCTATGTAGATAAAAACCTTTTCAAGTTGAACTACAGTAACCATACTATTTAATCAAATTGAACAGAAAAAAAAAAGACAACAAACTGCAGAACAGTAAAAGCATAATAAATAAATAAATAAATGCAGAGACCCACGAGCTCCAGGTATGAATACTTAATCCTTGTGATAAGTATGTCTCTTAATCACATCCATGCATTCCAGTCTGTATGGTTGCCTTTCTGCATACCTCTCAACATATAGCCATTAAAAATAAGAACAAAGGCTCTTGAAAAGTAAATGCATCCAAACAAAAATCTAGATACTTAATTAGCATAAAATTTCAATATCAAAAAATAAGTAACTTTCTTCAGTTCCAGTAGGAATTTGGGGTACTACTCAGTTAATTAATAATGAAATATTGAGAGTGATAAAATAATGTGAAGTATGTATGCATAGTATTAAAGATAACATGTAAAATCTGTAGACAAAATCTGTAGACATTAACCCAGCCAGTGGGGATGCACAAGCCAGTGCATTTCTTTGTGCCGGTCCCAAGCCCAGATAAATGGGGAGGGTTGCATCAGGAAGAGCATCCGGCATAAAACTTAGCCAAATAATTCATGCGGACACCAGTAAATATTTACTTACCAGATCGGTTGAGGCCCGGGATAACAACGACCACCACCAGTACTGTTAGCCAACAGGGTGCTGGCAAAAATTGGGCTACTGTTGGCCGAAGGAGGAGAAGATGCAGAGGACAGGAAGAAATGGAAACAAATGATCTGCTGTGGCGACCCCTAACAGGAACAGCCAAAAGAAGATGATGATGATGATGATGTAAAATCTGTAGACATTAATGAATGATACTGCAAAAATCTGCATCACAAAATCATTTATTTTTGCTTCTGAAAATGGGAGATGTAAGATGTGTGTCCTCTTTCTTTAGATTATTGCCCCATTAGTATAATGGTCATGAAGTGTAGTTTTCTGTACTAAATAATGTCAAAAGTCTTGTGTGATTTGAAGATACAGAACATTTTGTGAATTGGTAAAGCAAGCCTGAAAATAGGGTTGTACCTCCAAAAATAGGTGCATCATGCATTGTGGCAAATCAAGTCCTTCCAATAGTTACAGCTGACATTAGTGTCGTTCTGTTTTACCTCTCAATGCTGTCAAACTTTCCTTGGAGCAGGCATGATTGGTAATACAGTAAGATCTAGTTGAATGTTTAGGAGACTCTAAAAAGCATCTCAGAGCAGAAAGGAAATCCTCATAGTTATGAAAAAAATTGCTACTCTTTACAAGTACATGAGGAATTAGTTTTCAGCATAGTATGTATAAAATATTGAGAATATGCAGTTCAGCTGTGTGGCACATAAAGCTACCATGAAAGGAAATGCAAGTTGTAACATAAAATGCGTTTTTTCTTCTATGACATTTTTCTTCATTCCTACCAAACATAATCCTCTTGAATTTACCTCAGTACCATGCAATCTTTAACAATGACTATGATTACTTAATTCAAGTATGAGACAGGTGAAGGGAGTTCTTACTCAGGCTAGAATGGATATTTGTTGTCACACTGATCTGTAGACTCTCAGCCTTTACCTGCAGTAATTTGCATTTCAACTTGTTTGTCCTACTCTCAGAGCATCCCATTTGATGGCCAAGGGTCTATTTCTCATGGAGTGGCTTGAATACATCAAGAAAGCAGCTATATAGGTTATATGCTGGCAGACAGTGACCCCCAGCTGAATACACTGGCACCATGACCTTCATATAGTGAAGGCCTACACTGAAAATAAATACCTTGGAAAGAGAATGCACAGAAATAAAAGGAAGTAAGGTGGTGTTTCTACACGAAAATTCCCCTAGTTTTTATGAATAGGTCATGGGGCTGTTTGACTGGTACCATTATAGACAAAACTAGTGCCAAAAACAAACCAGCAAGTATGAATACAAGCTTTATGCAGACACATGGCAACAGCATATGATAAACAGCATCCATATGTAGAAGTAAGAAACCTAGTATTTACAGAACAAGAAATATGATAAACAATATTGAATCAAACATTCAAATGGTAAAATGATATAAATAAAGTTTTAAATGACACTTGTTTTACTTATTTCAGATACTCAGTAATCTATTCTAGGATGGGTGGTATAATATATTCATGTAGACAGAAGATAAGAAAGTCAGTCCTCAAGACGATACCAGTCAAAACAAAATAGGCCCAAACATGCACACATACATGCATGCACACATAGATACATGCACACACACACACACACACACACACACACACACACACACACACACACACACACACACACACACACACACACACACTGCCTATGTTTCTAGTAAAATAGCTTTTCTTTAGAAGCCACAGAGAAAAACATTTAGAATAAGGGGATAAATACATTTAATTCCAGAAATGTTCAGAATTGGAGAAAGGTGGCAACTAAGTATCTAAAAAGTTAAAGGAAACAAAAGATAATGCCAGTAGTTTTCCAAGCCCAGGGTAACATATATGCCTAGGGAAAAAAAGGAGACCTTTTTCCAAACTAGCCATTAAACATGAGCAAACTGGCACTGGCTTCAGCATCAGCACATTTTTTCCAGTTCTGTACATTGGGGTCAGCATATCACATCAACAATGACCATCACCTAGAGCCT
>NC_056745.1:1530753073-1530818073 GCF_019279795.1 Protopterus annectens | reverse complement strand
GCTCTGATGCCAGACATCTGTCTCAGCGAGGCCCTTCTGTAGGATGTCCACATCATTTGGAGACTTGACTATGGCTCCTAGTTTGCAGTCATCTGTGAACTTCATTAGCCAGAGGCCTTCTGTGTTAGCCTGTACTTCAGAGAAGTAGATACCAAACAGGAGAAGTCCCAGGATGGAACCCTGTGGTACTCCACTTGTCACTGCTTTGAAGTCAGATTTGGAGTCTGCAACTTTTACAGTGTGGTTTCTATCAGTGAGACAGTTGGCAACCCATCTTGTGATGTAGGGATTTATACCTAGTTTAGTGAGTTTCACTTTAATTCCAGAATGGGGGATGGTGTCAAAAGCCTTGGCGAGGTCAAGATAGGCTGTGTGAACCACCTTACCCTCATCTACGGCTTTAGTGACTGCCTCAAAGAAGTCTATCAGGTTCAGGAGGCATGATCTGCCTTCCACAGACCTGAACTGGGTGGGATCCAGAGTTTGGAGGTTACCAATGTTTTTGTTTATGAGTTCCATGATGATATGTTCCATGGCCTTGCAGACCAGGCTCATCAGGCTAATAGATCGATAGTTCCCGGGATAAGTGGTGGCTCCCCCTTTGTGGAGTGGGATAACTGTTGCTGTGCGCCATTCAGTGGGCACAAAGCCTGATGCGAGACTATTATTGAACATGGTGCTTAAGTGGGGAGCCAGTTCGTTCTGAAGTTCATGTAAAATGCAGCCTGGGATGTTGTCCGGTCCCCTGTATGTGTGTATATATATATATATATATATATATATATATATATATATATATATGGGCGTACCTTTGCTGAAGGTTGTGCATCAGGGCTGGTAACTCGGCATGTAAAAATCAATTACCAATCATTAGCGAACCGGAGTTCCGCTTTGGCAACTCCTAAATGGGAAAAGCCGAAAGACAGAAACACAAACATATATATATATATATATATATATATATATATATAGATATATATATATATATATATATATATATATATATATATATATATATATATATATATATATGGGTCTACTTCATATCATTGAAAACTCATTTTATTGAAACTCAAATGACTGGGACCAATTCACTAAAAGCTCACTTCACTGAAAACTCATTTCATTGAAACTCATTTCGTTGAAAGTTATATATGGCCTTTTTTCCACTGTAGTGCGATCCTGGAGTTAGTATATATAGTAAGGGGGGGGGGGGGCACACTATCTTAGGCCACCAATATTAACCTTTGTCTTTTGGTTTGAATTCACCTCTCCTTAACCATTCCTCCTTTTGATCCTGTTCAGCATGAGGTTGTTCCAAGAGTTTTCTATACCTGAAACTATATTTATGCATTTTCCACATTTCTTACCTTTTCATTTGATCTTATTTGTTTTTTTTTTGCATATTCATTTGCTACCTGATTTTTATCTACTTCTGGTTTGATTTCCATTCCTGCTTGACACAGATATGCTTTTGCTAAACTGAGCAGGGAACTCATCTTAGACTTATTCTCCTCATGTTTTTAAACTTACTCTACATTTGAGTCTTGCGAGGTCAGCAAATATGTATGCTGTCCTAAGATTACAGATCTATACATGCAGTAAATATTTTAAGGAGGCCCATACCTCCTTCAGAATGAGCACTATTTAATCTTGATATACCTTGATTTTTATAAATCATTTGATAAGAATGAAGTATCCTTCCTGCTTTTCTATCCCACCAATCCAACACCTTTTGGGGCCAGCCAATCACTCCAAAACTGGAAGTTAGGACTGGAAGAACAGGTTGGACTTATTTCCTAGATGTCAATGCTGTTTTCAGTATTACAGTCTTCTAAAATTTTCCTTACTAAGTTTTATTCACATTTTTTCTTGTTTTATTCTGGATCCTTCATCAATTCCAAAGTAATCATATACTCCCTCGTGCACAAGTTATTTTATATTACATTCCTGTCCCAAACCAATGTTTTTTTGGTGTTGCAGCTTTTGTGCCTTTAGAGGTTGCTTTTGCACATTTATCAAAAGCAAATGAGATTCTTATATCATATGAAAATGTTTTAACCACTTACAGTTGTGCTTTCATTTCCTCATCTGATGAACTATATAGTTTACTAAGTAATGTTGTATAGTTCAGTGAGTGAACACGACTCGAACAAGGCAAACAAAATGTTTATTTGTTTTAGAAACTAGACTCCTTAACTCTAAAAATAATCAGGTTAAGCGCTTTCATCTGCCTCTGCAGACTTCTTCAGAACAATCCAGTCTCATACCATTACTTCATTTAAAAATGGTTTGGCGCCAAAGCACCCATTGATTCAACATTTAAATTATAGTGTATCAATTTTATGAAACTCTCCTTCCTGATTAACATCGTTTTTTTTAAAAAACTTGTTACAATGTATTCAGTATAATTGCATTAAAATACATTAAAATACATTAAAATAATGTACAATTAAATAAAATATAATGTATAATCATAAAATAAAGAACTGCTCAAGACCAACACCATGCAGATGGTAACCCATAGCATACAGCAAGTCTCTTCAGACCAAAACCATGTAGATGGTAGCAAACAGCATACGACAAGTCTCTTCAGACCAAGGATACACGATAAATCCAATCCAATAAAGTAAAATACAGTCACAACTTCTTCTGGATCTTTTATTAACAGATATCTGGTAAGCACTTTCGCCAAGGTGGCTTCTTCAAACCATAAAAGTAAAAAACAGTTCAAGACACGCCTTATATATTTTTAAGAACACCTTCAATTACTTATTAAATTAAATAATGACATCATAATTAGTTAATATACATATTAAATAAACAATGAATAAATAATAATATATACCTATGAAATTTAATAGAACAAATTGTTTAGGACATCAGTACTAATAATAATGAGCGTCGCTAAAATATAAAGAATATGTATATACATATATAAATAAAATTTAGGTAATCCATAACTAAGGCAGTTTATTATAAAATAGAAAAAATATTTTTAAATTATTTAAAACTAAACCTTCTACTTTTGAGGGCTGGTCTTATAGGGACCTTGTCATTAAGACCAGGATGAATATGTGCTTGCAGTCTAATAATCCAGTTAGTTTCATTTCTTTCAGTATGGTTCCTAAGGTCCCCTCCCCTTAAACTAGGTGTATTAGTGTATAAAACTAAAAACTTAAATGTATGTGAATTATTGGTTTCTAAAATGTGTTTAGACAAAGCATTCATATTTGACTGAATACGGATTTGATACAGGTGTGCCCTCACTCTGTCCTTTAGCCTTCTGTCCATTTTACTGACATAGAAGGTAGGACAGGAAGAACATAAAGTGAAGTAAACCACATGTTCCGTATCACAATTAGCACTAACATCAAAACTAAAAAATTGAGATGTGTTGGGATGTATGAATATATTTGAATCACATATATAAGGACAAAAATTACATTTATTACACGGTTTAGTATCTAAAAAAATGTTATTTTCATAAGAAGATGTAACGTTTGTATAACATAAAAGTCTATGTAAATTCTTCTTATTTTTAAATAAAAACTGTGGATATTCACCTACTATTTCTCTAATATTAGGATCAACAGTTAGAACATTCCAGTGCTTACACAAGATGTCTCTAATTTTATAAAAATCATGTGTGTAGAATAATGAAATTTTTTGGGTTGATGCATTAGCATTAATAATATTACTTTTAACACTGTAATGTTCATTGCCTTGCTCTGAGAAATAAGGGTACGCTCTATCCAATCTAAGGTGCTCTAGACACTGAAAACCTATAGAAATTTCATCTACTCTATATTTCCTTATTAATAGTCTATCATAAAGGCTTGCCAATACCGTCTCAAAGTTACCTTGCATAGGATTTAATCTGGATGCCCGAATTGTCTGACCTTTAATAATATTGGTAAAGACATATCTAGGGTGCATTATTTCTCTATGTAGTAATGTGTTTTTATAGCAAGGTTTTCTGTATACACCTGTATTAAGTTTACCATTACTTAGACGTTCAATAAAGACATCCAAGAAAGGGATACTACATGTTGAAACTGTCAAGGTAAATTTCAAGAAACTAGTAAATGAGTTTATTTCTTCAAAGAAACTGCTCAAGTCATCCTCACTACCAGATGCCACTAAAGTGCCAGGAATCAATGAATATGTTACCATCAAACCTTTTTTGCAATTATTGTAAATAGGATGGTTCTCTCTCTATTTAGAGGTTCTTTCTCTATATAAAGGTTCTTTATTCAATGTTTTTTATTTAAAGTTTTAATTATTTTTAATTAATGCTAAATGTACATCATATAAGCTTTATTTAATAATTTATAGGTATTCAAACAATATTTATTATACAACATACATTATATTTTATTTCATTGTACATTATTTTAATGTATTTTTAATGTATTTTAATGCAATTTTACTGAATACATTATAACAAGTTTTTTTAAAAAAATGATGTTAATCAGGAAGGAGAGTTTCATAAAATTGATACACTATTACTTTAAATGTTGAATCAATGGGTGCTTTGGCACCAAAAAGTTTTTAAATGAAGTAATGGTATGAGACTGGATTGTTCTGAAGAAGTCTGCACAGGCAGATTAAAGCACTTCACCTGATTGTTTTTAGAGTTATGTAGTGTAGTTTCTAAAACAAATAAACATTTTGTTTGCTTTGTTCGAGTTGTATTCACTCACTGAACTGTACAACATTACTTAGATGGTTGGCTTCCGTCTAGTGGACTACGTTTACAGTGTTGCTTCTGCTTTTTTTGTTCAGAACTATATAGTTTGAAATCATCCACAAAAAGAAGATGCAAAGTCTTTGTTGTTTTCTGGGGTCCAAATTGTAGCCATTACCTAATCTCTTAAGCAGACAGCTTTATGGTTAAGGGCAAGACGAAAGAGTAGAGGTGAAAAAGATTCACTTTGGAATATCCCCCTTTGAATTTTTATCCCTGGAATAATAACTTGTCCTTTATCATGGCTTAACTGCAAAGTGGTTTGCCACTGTTTCATGGTCACTGTAATGTAGTCGATCAGTGTAGGGTGTATCTTATACATTTTTAATCACTCTTTTATCCATGAATGTGGGATACTATCAAATTTATTTTTTATAGTCTATGCTTTTTAGATTATCCCCCCTTTTGCAGTTTTCCATTATGACTTTATTTAACAACAAATGATCCTTTGTTCCATATGACTTTTGTTACCCTTTTTTGTTCTATTGCCATGATTGAGTTTTCTTCTAAGTGACTATAAACTCTGTCTGCATCAATTCCAGTATATACATTATACGTCGTTGGAAGGCAAGTTATTGGTCTAAAGTTTTTAGGATAGCTTGTAGGTTTGCTCTTAAGTAAGAGCATTGTTTTTCCTGCTGTTAACCAGGTTGGTGTCTGTTCACTTGGGGTGAGCATACAAATAGTTCTTACTCGTGGCTAAATCTTCATGTAAAGATGTTTATACTTTTAGCCAGAAGTTAGGTACTGCATCTGGGCCTGGGGGGTTTCCAGTTAGGAGCTTTTCTTAACTTTGTTGTTTTTTTTGCTGCTATATTTGACAGTGTAAACAGTTATCAAACTACCATCTTAAGTTATAGCGATACTGGCTGGAACTGTGTTTGTTTTCTATGTACTGCATGTAATTGTTTCACATACTACTACTACTGCTTTCCTTAAGTGCATATTAGCTTTGTCATAGATATTATTAATTTTCTGCTGGCATTTTGTGGCTGGAACTGTTTGTTTACTGTGTACTACATGCTATTGTTTCATCTACTATTACTGCTTTACTTAAGTGAATATTAGCCTTGTGATAGATATTGTTAATGTTCTGCTGCCATTCTCTGCTGGCATTTAGTTTGACCTCTTAGGTCTAATACTGTGTCAGGGGCTGTACGTGGGTTTTTAAACTGAACCCGTGCATTCCGTTCTTATATTGCTTTTTTTTCTGTACCTGTTAAGACCAGACCTATATATGTATGAACTGAGGTACTTGGCTGCATGTGGTTTTACAGTTAGTGTTTCTATTTTTATTCTGCAGTCAATTTATATATTTTCACTGTTTTTGTACAAACTCGAATTATTAGGTTTCTGTGTTTATCTGCAATCTGTCAAGTGATTGTAGCTGAGGTATAAGTGAACTATTATTAGAATGTTATTGCTAAGTAATTCTGCTGCCCAGTGTTTGCTGTACATCCTGAATGACACTGCTATTAGGTTTGTTTCACTGAGGTTGTCTAACTCCTTTACTACAATTCCTTCCATATCTGTTTTCCTTTAGTCCCTTTACATCGCAACTACATAGTGGGTCCAGTTTGTTCCCCACCCCATACTTGAAAGTGTGGAAACTCCAAAAACTATAAACTTAAGAAAACTTTTGGACTATTAGTTGATCACCTCAACAACTTCTCTGCTTCTATCCAGGTGCTTACAATTGCTATTTTCAACTATACTCCATTGAATTTTGTATTTTAATCATTTCAGTAGCACTAGCTATTGCTTTGTTAAGCAAACAGGTATTTATTGTGCCTTTTGGTTGAGCTCTGCTTCGGTATTGACAGCTGCACTGTATCACCCCCAGTGACTTCCAAGTTATTCTTACCTTTTTTCTCTCCTCCCCTATCATAGTGTTTAAATTAGGCTGCATATAAACTTATTTTAACTCCCCCCTCCCCATGTTGTTAGTTACACTCCCTCCTTGTTAAAAGTCTATCGAGTAGAGTATCTCCCTAGTCTAAATACTCCTAATTTCTGCCTGCTCCATTTGACTGTAGGACTCACTCATACTTTACTTACCTATCCTCCTGTTCCCACTCAGACAATACATCACATCTGAAATCCCTCTAATTATAATGTCTGTTAAGCTCTTTTAACTATTCCTTTGTTTTTGTAGTAGTTCAGCATAGATTGGCTCTGCCCACTCTGTTCGCCCTTCGGGCTCACTCCGATCCCCTACGCTGCCCTCAATTCCCACCCACCCCCCACTACTTCCACATTTATTTATCATTAACTCCTCCCATTCCATCTTTCATCCAATCACTCACCATCTCTCCCCACACTCACAAACCTAACTTAGAGTGATTACCTCCATCAATACAATGTCTATCACCAACACATTTCCTTGGCTTAATATTGCCCATTGTATTCCTTTGCACCCTTACGCACCTTGCACAACTCCCTTCTGCCTCTTACACCTTCCACTACACTATACCTCTAACTACCAATATACTACATCATCCTCCTTCTCCTCTATTATCCACAAACTCTACCCATTAAACATAACCCTCGTATATAAACACAAAGTACTACCTATCATACCCTCTGATAACATACCATACCCTCCACTCCCTAACAAATACTCTACCTATCTCCTCCCAAACTCCCACTCTACATTAGACTTTATCACCCTCATACTAGATCATATCTTCCTCTCTCTTTCTGGCAATATTCACCCCAAACTAGGGCCCACCAATCCCCCTACCATCCCCCCCCCTCCATCATCCCCTTACATTCCCAAGAGCATTTGCACTACCACAATTAATGCCCAAAGTCTCCATAATAAAATTCCTAACCTACATGCCTGGCTCTCCCCCAACCAGCCAGTCATAATTGCCATCTCAGAAACTCGGCTGTAACCACACATAAGAGATTATGAAATCTTGCCTCCTGGCTACCATATGATTCATAATGACAGACCCAACAAAAAGGGCGTGGTGTAGCCATAATCTACTCTTCCACCTACTCAGTTACTCCATATAATACTCCCACTCCAAAATTTAACAAATCTGAATTAACCATAGCTCTCTTAAAAATGAACAAACACAAGTCCATATACATAGCTTCTCTTTACATCCCTCCAGGTAATAACATCCCAATATTAGAAGACATTCTCTCCTGGTTCTCCTCTAACATTAAAAATGAAACTTTCATCCTAGGCAATGTAAACATTAAATGGGCCACAATTAACTCTTAATCCCCTACCCAAACAATTAACCTCTTTAACTTCACCCAGCTAATAAACTCCCCCACCAGGCCAAACAAAGATGGAACTTCTGGCTCCATCAGTGACTGGATCTAAGTGGCTCATCCAAATCTAATCTCAAATTCACGAATCCTTCCTGACCTCCTCAGTGATCAACTACCAGCCTTTACTGACCATTACCCCTCCCCCATTCATAAACAACATCACTACATTCAAACATGAAACCTTTCCAACTTCAACCCACAAACATTTTCAGACTGCCTAAAACTAACTGACTGGACACCTTTAAGAACTCTGCCCCTTGACAATGCCATCAACTACTTTGATGAAACATTTTTGTATCTACTCAATAACCTTGCTCCTCTTAGGACCACAAGAGTTAAAGCTATAACTTCTCTCTGGCTATCTAAGGAAACTAAACAGATCATGCTCCTAAGAGACAAAAAGTGGAAACAATACCAAATAAATAAGCAAACTAACACCCTACTAGAATTTAAACAACTCTGCAACTCCCTAAAAAAACTAATAACCAGAGCCCGCAAAACATATTACTCTAAGCTTCAATCTGAACATACTAACAACCCTAGAAAATTCTGGAATACTATCTCCTCCCTCCTTCATCCCAGCAGTAAAGATAACCCAGGACCAAACCCTAACTGCTTTGACCAGGAAACAGCCTCTCTATTTAACACCTTCTTTGTGGCATGCATAGCCAAACATACTGACAGCATTCCCAGCTCCCATACAATATCTTCACCTCCCCATACCTTCCTGTCTGATCTCAAAACACACACCCCTTCCTTCAGCCTCAACCCTGTGCCCACACACATAATAAAAAAACTCATCCTCTGATTGAAACCATGCTCCAATGCACCAGATAATTTACCTGCATCCTTCCTCTAACTATCTGCTAACCGCATAGCATTCCCTATCTCCATCATAATAAATAGGTCCATCCAAGATGTTCCCTCACTTTGGAGCAAAGCATTCATTATCCTACTCCATAAAAGTGGTAAAAACACTGACACCACTAATTTCTGTCCTACTGCCATACTTTCCTCATTCTCAGAAGTCCTGGCAAAATGTATTCACTCACATCTGATGCCACATCTAACACAAAACAACCTCCTAACCTCCACACAATATGGATTCTGACCTGGCCACAGTACCATCATTGCACTCCTCTCCTTCCTTGAGTCCATTAACCATGCACGTGACTCTGGCAAAATCATATCAACCCTGTTCCTAGACCTTTCCAAAGCCTTCAATATTGTCTCCCACCCTATACTCCTATCAGAATTCTCCTCCCTCTGTCTCTCCCCTTCCACCATAGATTTGTTCACCAGCTACCTCTCCAAAAGACAACAAGCTGTTAAATGGAAACATTCCACCTCTCCCTTTCTATACACCCCTACTGGGGTACCCCAAGGTTCTGTCTTTGGCCCCTTACTTTTCAATATATTCATCAAAAACTTTCACCACCCCATCTTCAATTCTACACTAATCCAGTATGCATATGATTCAACAATCATCTGCTCAGCTGACACCCCTTCTGACCTTCTGCAGATAACCCAGTCAGCTTTCTCAAATATTGAAACCTGGATGCAAAACAAACACCTAGCCCTTAACACTAATAAAACCAAATTAATAATTTTTTCCCCATTTAAACACTCCCCCGTTGATAAAAACTCCTTCAAGATCATAAGCCAGAATAACACCTCCATGGAAATTGTCCCTCACACCAAATTGCTCAGTGTCATCATTGACGAACATCTAAAACTCGATATTCACATCTAAACTAACATAAAAAACACCAAAAATTAGGACTCCTATATAGGCATAACCATTATCTCAACCCCTCCATCAGAAAGATGCTCACCTCCACATACCTTCTCCCCTCACTAATGCATGGCAGTCCTCTGTTCTGGAATCTTCAGCTCGGCCTTCAACCTAAATTTGAAGCCTGCTACAATAAAATCTGCAAATTTGCCACCAACTCTAGGACCTCATCCCATCACTGCATCTCCATCTACTCACTGCAATGGCTTGAGCTTCCCAACTATCTGAACCCCCTTAAACTCACCACTGCCCATAAGCTGATATTTAACCCATCCTCCTGTCCCTCTCTCTCCATGACCTTAACCTCCTGTATTCCTAATTACTGACTTAGGTCAGAAAATCAGTACCTGCTCAAAATCTACAAACCTTTATGGCCACCTGGACACTCTCCGCTAACCTGCTCCTTAGCTAAACAATGGAACTCTCTTCCTCCCTCCCTTAGAAATACTCATAACCACTCTAACTTTAAATTCCTCCACCATTTGTACCGATCTCCAAAGTGGGACTGCCCTTGCTCCTTCCCCACATAGGACCCTCCTATATCAAAACCCACCTTCTAACTCTGTGCATCATCTCTGAACTCACATCATTTGCCCTCCTGCTCCCCCTTAACCTCCAAATTTTGTTAATAGTTTATTTCCAGCAATTATTCATCCTCAAATGTAATTCACTGTTAATGACCCTTAGACTGTTCCTTTGCTAGATTTTTACTACTACTATTGTGGAATGTAAAATTTCAGTTGTAATTCACTGTTAATGACTCTTAGATGGTAAAATTGCTAGATTTTATTATTATTATTGTAGAATGTAGAACTTTTTTACTGTAGAATGCTGCATAAAGCTGTGTGACTTCTTTGCTTTGTATATGAATATGCTATGCTTGTCATTGTTACTGGAGCTTTTCTCCCCGGGCCTCCACTGAAAATAGACTCTTTTTAGGCACAGTGGACTTCCCTGGTCATCAAACTGAAATAAATAAATAAATAAATACATACATAAATACATAAATAAATAAATAAATTTGTTTCAGTCTGGCTGTTACTTCATCTCATTTCATATTCTGTACATTTAAACTTCTTATTCTTTATTCTACTTCTTCTATCCATTTAGTATCTTTGTTATGTTCCACAGATGTTTCAACAAAATGCATCTATTTCTTCCTTTTTGGGGTGGTGTTTCAATTCCTTTTGCCTTGTTTCCCAATTCTCAATAAAACTTTTTGGGTCATCAATAATTGCTTATTTTGTACTTTCCTTTATATTTATCTACATATCTTCTAAGTTGTTTCTGCCTGTGCTGATATTTTTAGTTTATTATTTGCAATAGTGCATGACAGAGCTTGATCTATTATGAAACTGCACATTGCTTTTATCACATCAATCTTTCTGAGTATTTTTATTGAACTGTTCCCTCTTCTATACTCTTACAACAGTGACACCTCTTGTCTTAATTGCTTTAAAGTTTACGCTATTCCATACTTCCATGATGGCATTTGATTTCTCCCCTTTATTTCCCTTACTGGCCTGTGTTTTTGTGATTAGACTTTATTATTAATTTAGCTGCACAGTAATATATCTTATTTACTTTTATTATATCACATGAATCTCTATGAACAGTCCTAATTACCGTGTTCACTTGTTTTATCAACTTCTAACTTTTTGGGTTTTATTCACTTTCTGTAGTCTATTTCTTTCATTGATCTTAATATGTCTGTCCATCTCAATTAAATCAATCAAGTCTTCCCTTAGATAATTTTCTTCTAAACTATACTTTGTTTTCCATTTCCCTTGGGCATTCTATAGATAGTTCCAAAGCATCTTCCTGTGCCAACTTCTCTTCAATTTCATCATGTGTCATCCACTGCGCTTTCATATGGGAACTCACTGGCCTTTCACTCCACAACATTGAATGCATCATTGTTGCCACAGTTTCCTGTTCCTTGTCTTGTTGTACAACTCCAACTGAACTTTTATAGTGGTTCTCTATGGAAAGCTATAAAGTATCTTGAAATGGCAACTGATCGAATATTTCCTGCTACACTGGTTTCTCCTTAATTTGGGGATCCATTGCTCTATCCTGCTGTGGTGGTATTAAAGTCAGAGTTTCTGCACTAAATCCTTCACTTTGCAGATAATCCATAAGCTCAGCTTCTATTTCTTTAACTTTTCCATTACTAATCCTCTTTTCTACTTTTCCTCTCTTTGTTTTCTTATTTTTTTGTTTTCTAAAATGTTCCATATCCAGATGTCTTTGTCTGTATGTCTCTTCAAATATCCTTGGTGCTGCTCTTTTTGTATTGATTAGATTTGCTTTCTCCTTTGCATAAATATTGCACCATATTAAATCTCTTTTTCTTTCCCATGTCCATATTTCTTCTTCAGATGTCTCCTGCTCCTCCTGTTTCTCCTTACTTGGGGGACTCATTGTTCAATCATGCTGTGATATAACCTGTGTTAGACTTTCTACATTAAATCCTTCACTTTGTAGGTATTCCATAACTTCAACTTCTATTTTTTTAACGTCTACTTTACTAATCTTCTGTTCTACATTCCTCATTGTGATCTTATTTTTTGTATTGTGAATGTTTCCATATCTGGATGGTTTTGCCTGTATTTCTCTTTGGATATCTTTGGGTCTGCTTTTTTGTATTAATATGGCTTTCTCCTGTGCATAAATATTGTACCATATCAGATATTTCTTTCTTTCCCATGTTCATATTTCTTTTTTTATACCCTTCAAAAATCTCTAGGTTTTGTTCTTCATATTTTTACACTTCCTTAGTTGCTTCTTTTTCCAAACAGCCCAAGGTTTCTTGGTCTATATAATGTTTTTCATAAATCTTTTGTATTAATTAACAGAATTTTTATTTGAAGCTTTTGATGTTTTTTCTTGTGCAAGTATTTTTTCTTTCCTCTAATTTCTCTCTTAATCGTTTTGTATATATTCTGTCTTGAAGTTCTGGGCTTCTTGTATAATAGTAACAATACACCATTTCTTTCTTATCCTCAATACTCCACTCCATTGTCTTTATGGCTCTTTCATGGCCTATCATTTTTTGTGATTTTTGTGGAATACTACTTCCTTCTACAATGGGGGGGGGGGTTCTCTCCCTTGGCCTGTCGTAGCCCCATTGTAGGAATGTTTCCATGTCTTGAGAATTCTACAGTCAGTTTTGTCATTCCTGGCAAAAGTGTAACTACCAGGACTGGGCACTTTTTTATCCTGGATGCTGTGCACCCAGCTATCTTCTTTATTTAACATACCTCTGTCCATGATATATTCCATATAAAATAAAGTCTATATGTCAGTGTCACCTTGGTGAGATTTTGTAAAAAAAACTGGGTCTACCTCCACCAATACTACTCTCCTTTGCTTGCTGATTTAACATCTCTCCATTTGGGCCCCTGTATAATTCAGACCTCTGCATAATGAATGCAGATGATAACAGAATCTTGACATAATAATGGCTTGGCTTATAAACCTTCCACAGTTACTAAACTGCATTTTTCTCAAGTCCGATTGATCAGATAAATGGTTATGCTTTTCAGCTGGATACTTGTGAGATCTGGTGAAGGAACAATATGCTTTGTCAGCATAGAAACATATGGCAGGTAAAGTTTCATATAATGCAGTAAGGAAATGTATGCCTATGGCATATACTGAGCAGCAATGCAGTTCAAAATATAACGTTTGATGAAGATATTGAAGACAGATGTCTGCCAAAGAAGAAGAGATTTCAGACTGTACAGATTTTGATAAAAGTAAAATGGAAATGCAGGGTGGATTTATAAAAGGGATACTGTGAATTGAAGCAGCATTTTGATTTACATTGTTGTTAAGTGAGAGGAAATTTGGTATATCAAGGACAGTTCTGGTATGGAAGACAGGCTGATTTGTGAATCACTAGTGTGTCAAGATTTGTGTTTTATGCTTAATGTTTCATTATGCTAATTACATAAACATTTAATTATTTGTGTGTAGACAGGAAAAGAATTACGATGCTATAGGGAATGCAGTCTTGTAAGGAAGTCCTGTTGTACCAGATAATAGAAAAGTCTTACTTGACTTGAAGGGTGTACAGTTAGTGAAAGCCAATCTGCAGCTCAGAATGTGAAACTACTATCATAGCTAACAAAGGGAGTGGCACTGCACTGTCTTTTTCAAAGGTAAGAAAACAAATGGGAATTGACTGTGCTCTACCAAGTTTAAATTCTCTGAAGTTTCAGCCTCACAAAATAATTAATTCAAAGTATCAGCTTGATGAAATTCATGAAAAGCAGCATTTTTTGCAGGGGGCGATCTCACCTGCAGTCTTCTTTATGAGTAGCTTTAATGCACACCTCTGCTCTTATTTATACTAACTCCATGATCACATGACTGAATCACTGCTGGTGTGCAAAAAGAAGCTGCACATGCAGCAATTTCCCCAAAGGAACAGTGACTGGGGATTACGTTGTTGGGGAATTCAGTTCAATAAATTTAAATCTCATTTACTTAACAGATAATCATGTTTCACATAAACAGATTTATTTATTTATTTATTGGCATTTGATTACTGTGAAGGTCTGACTAGGTAGAAGCCCATTTTAAAATCTTCAAAAACAGAACAAAAACATCTGCAGTTTAAAATAATTATAACAAATTAGACATAATATAAAAGCATTGGTTAAGAATCGATACAAACTGTATGACAATCATTTAATATCTACAGAAATTTTAGACAGTTGGTAAAGAAATTAAAGGTAAGTTAGTCTAATACAAACAGGAATTGCAATATGAAGTGAGGGAAAAAACAAGCTTACGGTATATTTAGAGAGAAAGTCAAGGAAAAGAATTTGATAGTAGTAAAGAAATAAGTGAAGAAGGGAGAGTAAGGAGTTATAAGGAATGAAAATATATTTGTTCACATTTATGGGTATAGTTTAGCCATTTTTTGAGAACAGAGACAGATTAAAGCTAGGAAGTCTTTCAGACTGATTTTGAAAGATGCGAGCATGGGTATAGACCTGAGGTATACAGGTAAGGAGTTGCAAGATTTAGCAACCTTATACAAGTACAGACAACGCCCATCAGATTTGCTAGGCTGCTAGATAAGCAGGAGTTTTTAGTCACTGGATCACAATGACCAACTGGGAACACAGTTGTGTAGAATATTGTTACTGCTTTTCAGGCAGATGGATGCTGGATAATTTTATAGGTGGTAAGAAGCTGTGTATATGTTAGTTGATGAGAGAGATCTAACCAATTTAGGCTGTTTAATGCTATACAGCGGTGGGTTCTGAAAGGAGTACTTGCTGGAAATTTAGCAACTTCATTGTAATATGGTTCAGATTCTAATTTTTGTAAAGCCTGGAGGTCAGTGAAGAAGGGAATACCATAAAGCAGGGTGCGGAGGAGATAAGTAATGGCAAGTGTAGTTTTAGCTATGTCGGTTAGAAAGTTTTTGGTTCTGTAAAGCATCCCTAGTTTTTGATGAGTTTTCTTATGCAATTTTGTATATGCAGGTCGAATGTAGGATTATTATCCACTATCACCCCTAATCATTAGCTATGAAAATTGACTTCAATGGTTGTATTATCAAGAGAGAGGATGTTGTTTTATTTTTTTTATTCATGAGATAGTATATAGGGAAAAAGGTAGTAGTTTGGTCTTATTTGGGTTGAGCGTGAGTTGTAAGTTACAAAGCCATTTGGCTTACTAACAACAATATATTTACAAATCTCTAATCTGTCTTACAATAACTGATCATTTTTGTATAACTGATGGTGTATACCAAATGCCTGACCATATCTCATTGCATTCTCTGTTTCCATAACCTCTCCTTCCTCTTTTCAACTCTTTCTTAGATTTTTCACATGCAGTTCTAATACCTATACACACTACAGCTAGTATACCTCAAATACCAGCCAGGAACTAATTATATCAATATCCGTATAATATTCTACTCTGTCACAAACTACACAGTATGTTTAGGATATAATATTCCAAATTCCATGAACTGTTACTGAGATAGCATTCACTGTACTTATATCATGTTGCTTTATATTTGTGTTATTGGTATGTTTTGTAACCTTCTTGCACCCATTCCTGAAAACTCACTGTGACAAACTCTTCATCTTCTTGTTGTACTGTCTTTATTTTGTATGATGAGATTAATGTTACTTGTACATCATTTTATTTAAGCTTATACTGTACTGTGTTACTTTTATGTAACATGGGCAATGTAACTTGTATAATGTGTGTGTGATTTTGTGCAATATACATCTGGGTCAAAGCTAAAAATAGTTCAAGGACCAGTCTACTTATTTACTTAACAAACACAAATAAATAATAAAAAAAAATATATATATATATATATATATATATATATATATCTGTATATATATATATATATATATATATATATATATATATATTTTTTTAGATATATATATATATATATATTACACAGGAAAACACCAAAGAACAGTTGTTAGTAAGTATGTATATATATATATATATATATATATATATATATATATATATATATATATACATGTGTGTGTGTGTGTGTGTGTGTGTGTGTGTATATATATATATATATATATTTATATATCTATCTATATCTATCTATATATCTATCTATATATATATGTATATATATATATATATATATATATATATATATATATATATATATATATATATATATATATATATATTAGGTGTAAGCCTTTCAAGTACGCATGTATTTTAGCTTGCCTGTAATAAAGCATTTTTTCCCTTGAACATCTGGAAATTAGATTAGGCTTCTCACCTTTTCTCCTGATGTCTCCCAGTCCCAGCTCTAAATATCTGTATCAATAGTTGGTAGTCTCTTGCCCACAGCATCTTCATGATACTGACTACTCTACATTCCTCTTTTCCCAACCCCCCTCCCCGGTTTGCATAATGCATTATACTATAAAACACTCTTAAGTCTGCAGCAATCTCTGAAACTTACAGCTACAGCAACGAGTTCAAAGAGCCAAGCATTTGTTTGTATTTCCTGGTTTGTCGTTATGCATAAATGTGGTAGGTGTAACATGTGTAAGTACATATTTGATTGTCAGGATGTACATATTAATGGGGTAGAGGTTTCAATGAAAGGTAAGCATAACTGTGATGCAACAGGGGTGGTTTATGAAGCGCTTTGCCAGCTGTGTGAAAGTTTTTATGTTGGGAAGATGGAGTGTAAGCTCAGTAGTAGAATATACAAGCATACATATGAAATAAAAAAAGAAAGAACAACAAATGTACTTTATAGACATATAAGGGAAAACAAGGACCATTGGTTTAAGTTTGTCATATTGGAAAAGGTGGGGGTGGGCCCACGGAGTGGACCATGGTCTACAGTATTGGAAACATGGGAGTTAGTCTGGCAAATGAGAATTAACTCATACAAAAGGCCTGCCCCCGGATTCATGAAGCTCGGCACAAGGCCGGTGTAAGGCCTGCGCCGGCCGTGCAGCGTATAAATGGTATAGTAGCATCATGCATATTAATGAATGTGCGCCGCTACCACATCCATGTGCATAGGACACGTGCGCGAGTGCATGGGGCGTTACTAAGCTGCGCCCGGAGGCGTGTCAATGTCGGCTGGCGATGAGCAACCTAAACTGCTGAATATTATAGCCTGCCTGCAATAGTAATCGCACCTATCAGTGCCCGTGGATAATGAAACGTATGCAAAGCATGCAAGACAGTTCCCGGCCACACAAAATGGAGAACCAAACAGAAATGTACGCAACATGGAACAAATGATATTCAAAATCGTGTGTCCATAATGTACTGCACTGTCAGAAGTTATACCCAGTGGAAGTGAAGCGCATCATGTCAGCGCGCCACCAATACACAAGTCTAGCCCCATGGGTATGGTCACCAGCAGTCCCACAGTGGTAGTGATAGTACACAGCAGGGAAGTTGTGGCTATATAACAACCGTAAAGAAACCTGACAGTCCAAATTGTATACCAAACACACACAAACATATGTATATTAAAATGTGCTATACACATGAACAGGAACGTAACCGTCACATACACATAGGATGCTATATGTGGAACCGGGATATCCAAAAGTAGAACCCATGCATGCAAATGCAATACGCAACAACCCCTGTATAGCACATAACCCGCATCCATGTCCGAATGTCCACCAAATCCAGCTACCAGCCTTGCGCATCCGTACACCTACACATAGCGAGTATTCCCCATATGTAGTAGGAAGTATCATCCTAGGCAGTGTCCGGATTGCAAATATGTATCCCATGTTTGTAAACATCCCATCACAGGTACGTAAATCCAAATGCCCGCCCGTTAATGTTATGGCAAAATGTGTGTACACCCGCGTGGGATAAGTAACCTGTTGAAACCTCAGAGTTGTTTACATGCCACGGTGTCCATTACTGTACACATCTGGACAAAACATGTATGTGTAGTCATGGTACTGTTTAGTTTCTACACAGACATGCAAATCATACTACGCAGGATGGAACAGCTGTCCACCATGCAGGTGACCCCACTAGGGTTGCCACCTGTTCAGATGGCCAAGGTGGGACATCCCTTGTAGAAATGTGAGAATTAGCAGGATACCCCCGGCCAGTGCAAAGGACAGAATTACACGTGTATGCCAAGATAAAAGCTTATGCCATAGCATTTGAATAGCTTATGCTATCCCAAATAATAGTTATGTGTACCAGATACAAAATACCTGTATCATGCAACTAGTAAAGAAAATAAGAAATATATTATTGTCTTAAAATCACAGGACATTTGCCATGTCTTAGGTGTCGTCGCAGGACACAACTGTCCAAAGTGGGACCTCCCCTCGCAAAGAGGAACAAGTGGTAACCCTACTCCCCACTGAATTATCGACAGTATATATTCAACTCAATCACATACTGACACCACCTCTCAATCTATTACAGCAACAAAACCTGGACAAAGCCTAAAAGGATGGGTGGACAAATAGGGACAGATGTAATTACTGCTCTCACAAGCTTCGAATGTGAACTGAATAATAGTATGTACATAAGCAGGAAATGTTGTGAAGGATGTGGGGTAGTCCCCAGTATTACAGAGGTCCGTACATATATACTGTAACAAACCGTCACATATGTTGACTGTACTACTGCATACCCATAGTTAATTCATAGTTAAGTCATGTGCAAAATAATAACCCTCGTAAGAATGAATACAGGAAATAGTCAAATGTGAATGGGAACACCACTCACCGTGGATTATGTATCGTAACCACCCCCACCCATATTATCTATTGCCAACATCATAAGCTGCTGACAGGTGCTCAAACACCTGTGTCTGTAAACACAGATTAAATGTTTAAAATGGACAAACCCTGTCCATGTGCTTTGTCTGACATTTGAACACGGTCAGGGCAGTTCTGTACACCAGGCGGACAAGCCTAAACCCAGATCACCACATGAACACCCTGACAATTAAAGACCTGTATGTGTCAGGACTATAAGCCTTTGGGTTCTGAATATCCCTGCAGTGATTAAATATGCAGCTTGGGTCCAGAGCAGTAGGGAATAGGGAATGTGTAACATGTAGTACCGCATTTTTCCCAGCAGGAGAATGGATGCCTGTGACGTAAGTGAAGCGGTGAGGCATATGTTAATGTAGCTATGTACTATGGGTATGCATATAAATGAGTCAGAACACCAAACATATAGTGGTTACAACATCCGGCCAACGTGAATGCAGTCCCGGTTGAACAACAACTACAGCACATATAATGTGAAAGCGTAATGAATGCGTCTGTGCTGTACAGACAGTTAAATATGTAAAGGTGAACGTGTGTTTCGCAAATGTCCGTTAACCGGATTACAGATAATTACTGGTACTGTCACAAGTAATAAAGCCCACGTAAACACAAAGACGTAGTAAACATATGTAACCCACAATAAGGATATGCATGCGCCCCTGCGCGTAACCCACAATAAGGAAATGCAAGTGCGCCTGTGCGTGTGTGATCCGCTCACAGCATAGTAAATGAATGTTGTTTCCCCCACGATAGTTATACATGGCTCAAACCTGTTAACCTCATAAAGTATGAAACCGGACAAAGCCATGCATACTACCGGTACAAATAGGGACAAACCCCAGATATGTGCCAGAACAAACATAGAAAGTGGATAGAATAACGGGTGTGTCAGTAGCATGGATTCTCTGAAGGGTATGCAGTCGTAACCTGAACTGATTTCCAGAATTCCCCACCGTAAGTCTCAAATGAAATGCCACTACATTGCCAGATAGACACAGGTTTATGTAAAACACAGTGAAGATAAAGGGGCAACCAGCTGTACACTCTGCGACAATCTGTATAGTGGAAAGGTATGGTATGGATATAGATATATGTGTATACACATAATCCACAGACGTAAACCAAAGCAAGTTATGAAATGAGGAATGTACATGTATATATGTATACACAACAGACTTATGTCCCATAGATATGACATATGTACATAAATAGGCCACGTTATATCTAATATGGGTAGGCAAACAGACATGCAGGAAAGGTGAATAAACTGCAGCATTCCAAACCATTGGCCAGAAAGTGACAGTTCAGCAAGTTCTACACTTTAAACATGCAGATAGGTGTCCATTGCAAGACTCCAAAAATTGTTTCTTACGTAGTGTCAACCGACATTGACGCAAAATAAGTGACCGCAGCAAATACAAAATAGCTGTACATGCAACAGTATCAGGTGCAAGGGTGATGACACATGTGTCAATAGAATGTATGACGTACGAACTGATATCCGGAGAGTGGGGAGTGCATATAAGTGTCTCCACACTTCAGTACCGCACACATTAAACATGTGTAACGGGTACTGTAGAGGGTTGTCAGGTATGGGAATCATGGGTATGCAGAAATGGACCTAGGTGTTGTTTGGCAGAGATTTCATAGGCCCGCCCCGTGGGAGTGATGTGGGTGTAGCACACGCCTATATTCTCAATAATGGGGCAAACCATCCACTGGATATTGCGGAAACCATTTTGGCAATATGTAGGGCCCTATATCAGTGTCATGTAGGCGATTATCATGGATGGACATGCGTACGACCAAGATGGTACCCATAACTGGCAAACTGTCAGAATAACACAGCTGCACTAAGGCATAGTACATGAAATACAAATAGGGACTATATTAGATATACCCCAGACAAAGTCAGAACGTTGTAAGAATACTGGCGTACACATGAATATGGATGTTATGAGTGTTACTAATCATGTAATGGAAATGTTAGTCACTATTATCTACCGCACAGTTCGCAATGCCTTGCCAGCAATTTACCAGAAAGGCACATCACTATGACAAATGTAACAAGGGCAAAGGTCAAACGTCAGGGCATTTACCCATAATGTGTACAGGTTAGGGGTATGAAGATAACCTGTCCAAAATACATTTACAGAACTAGTGATACTAGGTGGACAGGTGAGATGAAAGACATCAGGACAAATGCGAAAACATGTACAAGTCACAATCATGTACTCCGACAAATGTGAATGACAACGTATGCCCTGTGAATGTCAATGTGGAAGGTTAATAGACACAAAAGTAATGTGTCCCTCAGGGTGTCATGCAGTGTCACCGTAACAATGTCCAGTCTCCCAGACACGTACGTGAGCTCTGCCACTGACGGAAAGCGCAAATACTGGCGCACACATATGGTACATGATAGACCAATTAGTGTGGATAAGCAGCTGTTGGCCTGTGTGAGGAATACAACTGTCTGGGTGGGTGTGTCCTGCAATATCAATGTAATGGCATGTGGCCTGTGATGCCACCATACAGTGTGTGTATTGGTGTCAGAAAGTTGATATTTTGTATCAGACACATACTCCGCAACTGTACAGATTTACGCAGAATGTGCAGAGTTCTGCCTCATATGTTTGGTGTGTTCCACATAACAACAGTAACATTCTGGCACTTTCATGATAACTGAAGACATGAAATAATGACAAACATGTGAGTAAGACACCAAATCCGACAGAAAAGCCATGCTAATGCAAAACCTATTATTGTGTCAACTATCTACGTTTGTAAGAGCAACATGTCAATACTGCCCCTATGTGTCCCACTATCAGATAAAGCCTTGTCCAGCAACTTGCTCTAGGAGGTGGAGTGGTATGAACAGAAACAGATACATGTGTGAGGAAACAGCAATATCGACTGCAAGATAACGCAGAAGGTATGAAATGCGCTGCAGTAGGACGTGCAGTACTGTCCGCATGTATGTGCTGACATGTCAAATGACAGAGCAGTCTACATGAAGAACCTATAGGGCTGTCACCTTTACAAATGATGATAGTGGGACATACCCACAGCCATGTACACAGCACAAATAGACATACACACATCAAAACTAGGCCATGATACATGAAGCCTCCGGCGTGTACGAGTACAGTGAGAGTACAGCAAGGATAGATGTCTGCCAAGATATACAGCAAATGCCTGTAAGGGCATGTAACACCGCCCGTAACACGGACGTTGCATGGACAATGTTGGGATTTGCAACATACCCCATTGGTATGTGAAAGCTATGCAAATATGCGATACATGAAACAGTCAGCTGTCCATGCAAGAGCAGAGTTATGGGCAGAAAATAGATTTTATATATATATATATATATATATATATATATATATATAGGGAGAGAGAGAGAGAGATACAGACATACACACACACACACATGTGGCAGGGCTGCTAATCGAACCTACACATGACTACCCTATCACACTACAGCATGATGCATTTACAGAACACGCTACAGAGATTACTAAACACAGTAGACACACAGGCATTCTACTAGGTGCTTGTCAACATCCGCAAAGACAAAGACGTCAGCAGGATACATCTGTGTTGTGAAGCGTCTAAAAGCATAACGTGAGTCCCCAGGCGGACGGGAGCATGCACACAAACACACACACACACACACACACACACACACACACACACACACACATCTGGCAGGCCTGGGAATCGAACTTACATCTAACTACCCTATCACACTACAGCATGATGCATTTACTGAACGCGCTACCGAGATTACTGAACACAGCACTCCCAGAGGCATACTTCTAGGTGGGTGACATCATCCGCAAAGGCAAAGACGCCGATAGGGAATGTATGTGTTGTGAGGCATCTAAAAGCATTACTGCGTCCCCAGGCAGCTGGAAACACACACACACACACACACACACACACACACACACTTGGAAGGGCCGGGAGTTGAACACACACCTACCTACTCTAACACACTACAGCATTACGCATTTACAGAACGTGCTACCGAAATTACTGAACACATCACTCCCAGAGGCATACATCTAGGTGGGTGACATCATCCGCAAAGGCAAAGACGCCGATAGGGAATGTATGTGTTGTGAGGCATCTAAAAGCATTACTGTGTCCCCAGGCAGCTGGAAACACACACACACACACACACACACACACACACTTGGAAGGGCCGGGAGTTGAACACACACCTACCTACTCTAACACACTACAGCATTATGCATTTACAGAATGCCCTACTGAGATTACTGAACACAGCACTCCCAGAGGCATACATCTAGGTGGGTGACATCATCTGCAAAGGCAAAGACGCCGATAGGGAATGTATGTGTTGTGAGGCATCTAAAAGCATTACTGTATCCCCAGGCAGCTGGAAACACACACACACACACACACACACACACACTTGGAAGGGCCGGGAGTTGAACACACACCTACCTACTCTAACACACTACAGCATTACGCATTTATAGAATGCGCTACCGAGATTACTAAACACAGCACTCCCAGAGGCATACTTCTAGGTGGGTGACATCATCCGCAAAGGCAAAGACGCCGATAGGGAATGTATGTGTTGTGAGGCATCTAAAAGCATTACTGTGTCCCCAGGCAGCTGGAAACACACACACACACACACACACACACACACACACACACACACACACACACTTGGAAGGGCCGGGAGTTGAACACACACCTACCTACTCTAACACACTACAGCATTACGCATTTACAGAATGCGCTACCGAGATTACTGAACACAGCACTCCCAGAGGCATACTTCTAGGTGGGTGACATCATCCGCAAAGGCAAAAACGCCGATAGGGAATGTATGTGTTGTGAGGCATCTAAAAGCATTACTGTGTCCCCAGGCAGCTGGAAACACACACACACACTTGGAAGAGCCGGGAGTTGAACATACTCCTACCTACTCTAACACACTACAGCATTACACATTTACAGAATGCGCTACCGAGATTACTGAACACAGCACTCCCAGAGGCATACTTCTAGGTGGGTGACATCATCCGCCAAGGCAAAGATGCCGATAGGGAATGTTTAGAGAGTGAGTGGTCTGAAAGCATATTACCGTCCCAAGGTAGACATACACAAACACGCCAGTGCTGTCATTGGGCCAACTAAATATCTACGGAGCACAACAAAACTAAATAGATATGGGATGCGCCACAGACAGTACACCCTTCAAGAGAGCAACAAGTGTGTTCAATGTAGGCATCCATCGTGACATTGAAATTGGACATCTGGTGCCTGGATGACCACCATGGTTATACAGGATGTCAATGGCCATGCCCACAAGCTTAGTATCACACGTCTGTGTGGAATGTACTGTGTGTCCATCTACACAATGGCGTACTGGGCATGCTCACACACTTAGCTGTTGCAAAGGGCCATCTTGCATGCACGCGGTGTCTAATCACAGAAGGGCGCAGTGTGGAATGTACTGTGTGTCCATCTACACAACGGCGTACTGGGCATGCTCACACACTTTGCAGTTGCAAAGGGCCATCTTGCATGCACACGGAGTCTAATCACGGAAGGGCGCAGTGTGGAATGTACTGTGTGTCCATCTACACAACGGCGTACTGGGCATGCTCACACACTTAGCTGTTGCAAAGGGCCATCTTGCATGCACACAGAGTCTAATCACGGAAGGGCGCAGTGTGGAATGTACTGTGTGTCCATCTACACAACGGCGTACTGGGCATGCTCACACACTCAGCTGTTGCAAAGGGCCATCTTGCATGCACACAGAGTCTAATCATGGAAGGGCACAGTGTGGAATGTACTGTGTGCCCATCTACACAACGGCGTACTGGGCATGCTCACACACTTAGCAGTTGCAAAGGGCAATCTTGCATGCAGATGGAGTGTACACACAGAAGGGCACAGTAAGGTATAACTGCCCTCACGCACAGGGCAGTCACACATGCAGTGACCTGTACACACACAGCTGCCATCACAGCTGTCACAGGTGCAGGTCACACACGTACACACTGCAGTGTACACTGTAGCTGTCAAGTCAGCGCCATGTCATTGGTGCAGCACTACACAGCCTTACGGTCACACAACACCATGTGACACATGACCACTGGGCTGTACAGCGGTGTACACAAGCTGTGCAGAGTACACACGTACCAACAGGGATCCAACAGGTGTTATGCATTGCAATGATACCAGTATACATGAACAGGTCGTCTCAAGACATACCATGGCCCTTACACAGCACAGCTGTGTACCAATGAACACTCGTCTGGGTATGTCATACATGTGATTGTGTGGATGTGTGCATGGACTGCACACACAACACATACATACATACATGGCCTTTGATGTACCTCGTGCATAACACTGGCCTAATCAATGCTACACACGTGAATTGAAGGTGAGCCCATGTCTGTTGAATGCTCACACTACAGGGGGTAGCAGTGTTGACCGGGACACATACCCTTGTACTGGTCACCTATGACACCCGTGATATCATACCGCAGTCCATGTGTTATGTATGTCAACACACATGTCCAACAATAGCAATGCATACAAACATGGCAACAGGAGACACATGTGACATCTGTACTGTGCATGCAGCAAACATGCATGTGCAGTGGCCGATGTCCGTAACATACTTGCACCTACCTACGACATGCAGATGCAATGCAGACCCATCATTGACATCTGTATACGGTGACATACAAATAGCACGTATGGAAGGATGTGTGTACATAACGTGGTGAACCACCTGTTTAGATGTATGTGTGCAGGGGGTGGCTCACAGTTGTGTCACACACCATCATATCATGCCATGTGCTAACTATACGCTATGTCGCTGTTACGTGACGGTGCTGACATAATGCATACACAGCGGTCAGGTGTTAACAACTATATGTCATATGGCACCTGTAACACCTACAACCTCCCGTGTGTATATAGCAGCACATTTGCCAGATATAGCGTTGTTACACATAATGCAATCAATACCGCTGCATGTCCATCAAACGTGTCATCATATGGCAGGTGTATCATTCCCAGCACTGCCATGTGTGTCCGAATGTGTGACCAGGGATGCCACATATCACGGGGAATATGTCCCAGTTGCTACACATCCCTGTACACCATTGTAGAGATCTGTACATACGTCAGTGTGGGAAGCATGATGTTCGCCGGTGAGGTGCATCACACACATCGGCTGTCCGTATACACATGTGTGGTCACCACAGTGTGTGTGTGTCTGTATGTATGTCTGGTGCTTGGTGTGAGTGTGTATGCTAATATACAGTAGGAAATTATCACTGGCCCCACGTGTTGACTAACCCGTAATGGTGATGCATTGCACAACCCTGTTGATGCCATAGGTCCCAGCCATACTGGCTACCTGTGCATGTCCCTTCTCTGTGACACGTCGTGTGGGTGCATAGTACTGTGAGGGTGATGACCACACAGGTAAGGGTCCCCAGCTGCACACTATGGGGTGTGCGTTATAGTGGTGTACACCCCGTGAATGCTGCCATGTTCAAGTACTGTTACAGGGTCCTACTGCTGCACAGTGTGGCCTCCAGCTACCAAGTGACACCTCACATCATCATTGGCCAGGCCGCTGTGTACAACCCCTGCACCATGTCACCATACCTGTAATGTGTCCTGCTATGTATGTCACATCTCTGTCCAGTGTAGCCCGTGGCACCGACCACATGCATCAGGTGCAGTATATGTGCGGACATCTGTGTCTTGTTGGTGTGTCCAACAGTCAGGATGAGGGTACATGTAGCATGCTGATATTGCCAGACGTGCCTGTGTGTACTCCACAGTTACACGTGGGGGACTGCAAACACTGCTACCTGTAGGCACATGCAAGTACACCATAGGAGGGAACTAGGGTATCACAACCAACATGGTGCTACAGATGTAACCGAGACACATACCGTGAACACATCACAATGCATGCTGCACCTGCACTACATGGTGTGACTGGTGCATGTCGACAGTACACAACCTATGTCACATACACAACTCAGTATTCACAGACAACCACTGCAACATACACATCCCTCACTATGCATACACAGGGATTACATACACCTCTCACTATGCTGTTCACCCTGTGCATCAGAATATTTGTGCATAACCCTGCACCGATGGTGTGGATGACAGGGATGCGGCACAGGCTTCATCATATGCACAGGGTGATATGTTTGCCAGGGGCATAGGCTGCACCAATGGATAACATCATGTGTGTGTGTAAGGGCTGGTGAGTTGTCTGGACATGTCTGTGCAGAATGCATGTGGATGTTGTGGAGCCCTTCAGTTGTGTTTGCTGTGTGCGTGTATGTGTGTACACAGTTCTGTCATTTGTGATGCCTACAAGGGGTATAATTGACAGCCCCAGATTGTACAGTGCAGGTTGTACAGCTCACTGTGTCTGTCCACAGCCACATGACCTGTGCCTGCCTGGGGTTGCACAGGCACTACCAGGTGGAGGTACAGAGTGGCTACTGTCCGACGACACATGTCCGCTGGAACCGTGTCCCTGCTGAGACCATCCAGGGCCACATCCACGTGGCCTGCTGTGTCCTGGTGTTGACAGCGCAGCACCAGCTGCACTGCTACTGCTACCGGCACTATGGGAGCGGGCATGTGAGGTGGCACGCTCATGTCAACCTACACTAGGTGGTGTTGCTGGCCTACGTCCATGTGGCCTATGCCTCACTCCTACCAGGTGTTCCAGCACAGACAGCTCACGCTCGCGGATTGCCATGCCTCAGTCAAGGATTCCGACCATGTCACCTAGTCACCTATCCAGAACATTTGCAATCTGCTGTTGAGCATTTGCCAATGCCTGGATGTTGTCAGTTAGGGTATGGATAGCAGCCATCTGCAGCCTCTGCCCTTCTCTGTTCTGCCGTTCAGCACGTGCCTGTGCCGCCATTAAAGTCTGGAACATGTGTCTGGTGATACCAGCTGCTGCGCTCTGTCCTGCAGGTGCATGTCTGCCAGAGGTCCTCCTACGAGCAGCACCGGCCACATGCCTGTGTGGCACATCTGCAGTCATTACACTGACACCATGGTGTGTAGACACACCTTCTGTAGCCACCACATGTTCCTGTTCCACGCCAACAGACACTGACTGTCCTTCCTCTATGGCCACCGGTGATGCGGTATGTGTTGGCAGCAGAACTGTGTGCGGGGAAGAAGGGGACATAGCTGGGATGGTAACCATTGGCACAGATTCAGCCCCTGACAACCCTGCCTGTACCTCATGCATATGTTCATCACCACTAGTATCTGTGGGGACACTAACATCAGATGGACCGCAGGAAGGTAATGCACCTACATCACCTGTGAATGCAAAGAAATACTGTAAAGTACAATAGACACAGACAGACACACACACACACACACACACACACACACACACACACACACACACACACACACACACACACACACACAGACACACACACACACACACACACACACACACACACACACACACACACACACACACACACACACACACACACACACACACACACACACACACACACACACACACACACACACACACAGACACACACACACACACACACACACACACACACACACACATACACACACACACACAGACACACACACAGACACACACACACAGACACACCATGCATGTGATTTGTCAGATGGCATGCAGCATGCCTGCGATACAGCAGAGGGCATGCAGCTGAGACATTAATAGTGTTAGTAAGCATACCTCCCTGGGGTGCACACTACAGCAAGCAGGTGTCATATCAGTAGCCATGCAGTTCACACAATCATGGTAGTATGCATGCATCCCCGTGATACACCATGTGGCCCAGAACAGGATAACAGTACACATGGCTGACGTGACCTTGACATATAATCTGCTGACATGTGCATTAACATGCATACATGTTTGGCACAATGGTGTCCTGACACATGTACAGCATCATAATGGGCTTCACATTGCAGTGTTGTGGGTATGCCCTACAGATAGAATGCATGTTTAGCAAATGTGCATGAGCATGGGAGGGTAGTGTGAGCCATCTACATTGCTATACAGTGTGAAGTACACACACTGTGCTATTGCATGGCAACATGAGGCATGTATGTTGCTGTAGAATGCATAATATGTACACATTGCATAGCCATAACTGCAACACAGTCGTGATGTTCGACAGATCGTATATGGTAGACTTCAGTGACTATCATTGGACCATGTGTGGACAATGTGCAACAGGGTGTATACACATCCCAAGTACTGTGTGGCTACATGTCTCTGGCCATCCCCCATGGCCATGTGTGCACATGTGTTGGCCAATTGTGTGTGATGGGCATCTTCTCCACATGTCTGTGTGGTCCCATATGACATACACCCATACATGTCAGATATGTCACAATCCACAGGGCTATGCAGACAACAGGTTGTATGTTTGGTATGTGGGGTATAGGTCATGCGATAGTGTGACATTATTGCAGACAGAACTCTACATGTCTGGGACATGTCAGGTGGCACATCACAATGTGTGCACCCAATGCAGGGGCATATGACACAATGGTGACACTTGTGGGCTGCCCATATCACAGCTCACTGTGTGGTACTGTGTGCGTACCACACATGTTGTTCCAATGCATACTACATATGCCTCCACTGTAGAACATCTCCACCATTGTATGCACAGCTGACCACACATGTCGCAATGACAAGTACTGTGGTTTCAAGTCTGTGTATCATTACGTTTGAATATATTGCACATGGGTGGCGTGTGTGAATGCATGGCGGTGCGACCTGCATATCGTGACTGGAACAAACATCAGGTGTGCAAGTGTTAACTGGCCACATGGCAAATAGATCTACACTGTAACATGCCCAATACTGATGACAGTCTCACCTGCAACGGACCCATGTCTGTGCGGCACGCCAGAGGTACCTGTATAGGGGTGACACACCAGTATGAACATTATCCATGACTGTATGACAGCCACAGGTTGCACTGCGCATGTGCACACATTCACCTGTGTAATAGCATATAGTATGCACATGTGTGCATACACAATGTAGCATACTGTAGTATGCAGCATGTGTGTCCACATACCTGGCATATGTTGTTACTTTACATTATGTACAGTGACACATGCAACTACATAGGATATAATAGCCATATGTGCATTACTGACTTACCAGGCAACTCCAGGCTCATTGGTTGGGAGACACCCACCTCCACGATGGCAGCTAGTGTTTCTGGATGCTGTTCCCTGGGTGTCCCCAGACTGGCCAGTAGCTCCTCGGTGTGTGTGAGTGGGGGCTGGGTTGGTGGCCCACCACCTGTTCCACCTTGTTCCCTGGCGATTGCAGTGGCACGCTGTTTTGCATGTCGTATGAGGTCCGTGCAGTGTCTGCGCACCTGCTGGTAGGTGCGGTTATGGCCACCCACATCGTTCACCCTCCTGCGTAGATCCTGCCACAGGTCATCCCACTGCTGGGCAAGCTGTGGCACATGGCTGAACAACAAGTCATAGTTGTCATGGAGCTGTGGGATGAGGACATCATCCTCCTGGCGGGTGTATGCTGGGAGGCGTGCACGTGGCATTATCTGTATAACATAATGATGGTGACAGGTCACAGTGTCAGAGATGTACAGAGATACTGCTGCACATACATTTCTATGACATCTACTGCATCTGCACAGTTATCTTGCAAAGCACCATGACGCTGACATGACTGATGTGTTTGTGTCACACATGTCACACCCATTATGCTTTGGATATCATCAACATATATGTGTGTCACCTCATTACAGTGTTCATACTCCATGTAAATGCTGTCTTGCTGTGGGCATGTCTATTTGCCTGCACTTGTGTTCTTACCTATCTGCACATGCCTCGATGTGTCCACGGTACTACTGTTGACCTGGATGCTGTGTATATGTCACATATCAACACAGACACAGCCGGAATGGACTTGAGCAGTGACAATGCACACATACGCATGGACACCTGTACATGCATGTGTTTTGCCATATACATCTACACATCACTGTACAACTGTTCAACATCCTGACACGGATCGCGTGTATTACACATGTGATAGACATGGAACAATGGATAGTCAGACGACATTCGCAGGGATGGTCATCAACCATAGCATGTGCGGGCACGGTTTCCATGCTGTTACAGACTGCCATTGTGCCACCACAAGCTGCATCAGTGCCACATTACTAATCCAGTCAGTTGATAGTAAATCTACCATGCGGCCATCACACCATGTATGACTGGGATGACATCTGCAGCTTTGATGGACAGGGTTGCATGGTATGGCGGGAGTATGTCACATATATGGCACAGGGATCTGTCCAGCCTGTGGCGATCCTAGTATTAGGACGGTGGCTGTCCATGACATATGTCATATAGATCAGGATATGGACATGTAGCATGTCTATCATCATGGTGTAGCAAATGTCCTTCTGCAAGGTAGATGGCATGCTGCATAGTGGAGGTGTGGATTGTGAAGGCTGGTGTCGCACATCCATGCATAGCCATTACCCCTTACAGGTGGTATGTGATCCAATATTGGTCACCACAGTGCTGTATATGCCTGGCCAGTGATCTCGTGCTCATGGATGGCACCCTGACATGACATGGGTACCTCAGATGACTACCTAAGGGGCCTGAAGACGTCACCATGTTGGGGGGTGCACTGCACAGCACCATCCCTTACACAGTGTCCATAATGTTGACCACAGCCTAGGTAGCAGTTTATGGGTACAGGGATGTTCACCTAGTGGTGACACTGCTGGTATCATCCATCAGACTGTGCACATATGTCACACTCCTCACACACACAGCCCATTCTGTATGTTGTTCACAACACTGACACAGCTACACTGATAGGTCATGGCCATTCACAGCCTTACATACACAGATGCCTAACATTTGTCTGTGTGGTATGGGCTACAATGAGGGTGGGGTACAACACATTAACCCTGTTCTACTGTATCTGGCACAGATGTGCTGTGCACATGTCACTCTTGCACCTTTTGTAGTTGTGAGTCTGTCAACAGGCCACTGGTGGAACACTCCTGTGACATGCAAAGGTATTTGTAATCAAATATCCGTACTATCTTGTACATCTGTACTGCTAACATCTACAGTGCTAATGGTTCATGGACATGCACACCATACTCAGCAGGGTTATAGTGCGGTGCCACCCTAAATGACTGTCATCACCACTTGTGGGTTGATATTATCCAACACCCTATCTGTATTGTATGGTCATGCTAGGCACTTGTTCAGAACATGTGAGCATGTCATGAGCTACTGATTACTATAGCGCCCATTCCACACCATTTCCCACAGGTACACTGGCTGTCCTACACTTCCCAGCTTGCTTAAGGTATGACAGCTGTTGTACACATGTAACGCACATATCCTGTGGGACATGGTTGTATATGCAGGCATGTCCAACTGTCACGTACCAGTGCTACTGCCTGTCTATATGAGGGATATGTCATACATGTGGCAATAGAGCCATTGTCTCATGTACACATTCAATGCTCACTTCCCAACATACGGCACTACAGCCTGTGGGGGATGCATGTCTGCAGCCGTTCTGGGCCTATAGCTCTCAGGTGTACCTCATTACAGGGAACGTACCTCATTTGGGGTTCTAAGAGGTGCATGTTCCTCAAGGTTCCACATTGGAAGGGTCTGTCACACATTCATTGTTGTACATAGTTTACCTGCTAGCCATGGCTAGATAGATGAGAATCATATGAATTCATTGGAATATCTGTTTTTTACATAAGACCAGCCTATTTTAGCCATCATATGCCCTTCCTAGTTGACGCTGTTAGTAAGCCAGTTGTAAGTGTTCCACGTTTCACCCATTTGTCACACCGTATGAGGGCTAATGTTCCTCATCTTGGGGACAGGAGGCTGACAGCTATGGCTGGGGGTAATGCTGTTGCCAACCCTGACTGCACCTGACAGTCATTTGGGGATGTGTAATATTCGCAACACACCCCACCCATCACATAGTCTCGCATAATCTACACCACTGGCCACACCTACAAGGACAACCTGTACAGTACGTCTCCATACTCACTGTAGGCACCAGAGGTAGCCCCCATCATGGAAGACAACATCACCAGCTTATAGCCCACAGACTCATGTGTGCCCACCACATACAGCCAATAGTGTGATATAACATTCACAACACACCAGTCATAGCTGACTCTGTAGGGTGTCACACTGCAGTTCCACACAGCAGGCTACACAAGGCGTTAGTCGCTTACATCTTGCTGTCGGGTAACTGCTTCTGCAAAATAACCTATGCACCCATGCCACACCTCACCAGATACGATATGTCTGTCATTCGCCATGTTAGTGTGACTGCCCTGTGATGCCACTTCACAGACTACGTGTGCAGGGCCATGCAATAGTTCACCAGTCTTATAGCCCTGAGGGTGTGGGCCTAGCCCTGGGGAGCATTTTGCATTCGTCCGGACACAATACCACTGTACAATCACTGACTGTGTCACTTCAACAGTTGCCTGTGCTCCTATTGTCATTCCACAGGCATGTGGTATCTGTCCGCTATGACTATCCTGGTCAAACACAATGCTGTGGCACAGATGACTTGCACCTGTTGGCCCTGGGAGTACAGCTCACATGCAAGGCTCTTGCTGCTTCTATACTGCTTGTCCTGCACAGTTTCCAATAGCTGTCACCGGCAGGGCGGTAACTGGCATGTGCGACATGGGGTCATGTGACACATTGCTTGCATCTTCCCCTGTGATGCACGCAGGCAAGGCACACCTTATAATGCACCACTCCAACATCTCTGCAGTGACTGGAACCTGCCTGTAGGCTCTGCAGAGCACACCTGCAATGACAGGTTATAGACGGACCATACCTTTCAGGCACATACCTGGACCGGCACACCCACAGCTGAGGGGTTCCCATATCCCACTATGTTTTGCACACATCCTGGCAAGTTGCTTAGCACAATGCATCAGAAGTGCTCCACATGCAACTAACTGTGTCCGGGACCGCTATACACATTGTAACAAGCGACAGAGTCAACATCATACCCCACAGGTAACATACCTTCTATGGTGGTATAGTGGACAGTGGGCCTCAGCTACTACTGATGTGTGACTGACACTACCCCACACTTCACTGGGATAACCACTCATGTACCGACACATCCATGTGTCATACCCTCCGCTCTGCTGGATTAACACATACACACCACCTCCAAGACCTGCATTACCCTTGGCATGAACACTACCACCATGTGACTGGTGTTACACACCTGGGGTTATCCCCTCATTGGTGGATTCCGAACATATGCTAATCTACCTTGTTAGCCACATCTCGGCAACACACCCATCACAGCATACACAGTACATGTGTACTACAACACCTACTACAGACGTCTGCTGACAGCGGTTGTTAACATCATGACACCCGTGCAGATGGACAATGCACATACAAATGCTGACACATACCCCAGTGCACTTAATTAGCATGTACTCAACTGCATGGATCATGCTATTCCACACAGAGCCATGATGGTACACACCAGATAACAGACGCCACTCTGGTGGCCATGTTCCACGGACATATGATGTACAACAACAGGTGTAGGCTGTTGCACAGTGGTGTACATTCCCGTGTGTGGGGTGGCTCACTGGTCAGCCGTGATGGGGCCACAGGGTCCCTCATCACATACTCCAAGACTAGCTACGTAAACATGACTGCCACACATTCCGGGGTGTACCACCAGGCATTATGGTGGTATGTCAGTATTCGATGGCAACACCCACATCTGCTGTCACATACAACAGTCACTCAGGAACATTGCAGACCCAGGTATTGTTGGCAACATGCTGAAGGATGGATTCAATGCTGACAGTACACCCTCTCACTCACTACAGGGCCGCAATCCATACATGAACATTGTGGTGTCCTTGTGGTCACACCTACACAGTACTGACCTGCACTCTATGTGTCCTGGGACACTGGCCCCATGTCACCTTCCAACGTCCCAGGCTGTGATGTCCACCAACCTCTGAATTACATGTCTCCCCACTAGGCCAACATATTCAGTAATAGCCTTGTTTCAGACATTATAGACCCTGAATGGCACACAACAGCATTTATCACACTACACACAGGTGGCACCGCATTGCAGTAGTGGGACTATAGTCCTACACACCTGTCTGGACTGTTCTGCGTGGCTATGGGGCACATCATCAAGGACGTCATTCTCAGAGACATTGTTGGTCTCCCGTCCTCTGCTGCCACCCGGGTTGGGCTTGTTAAGGCCAGAGCATGGCCCCTACACATGGTGGACTCCTTTCATACAGTTACCAGGGCAGTTGCTGATGGTACGGGAGTCCACACATCCTACATTGTCCTCTCATTGCCTTTCAGCACCATTCCCCATTCTGGTACTGACAATATACACATCCACCTGCACATCGTACCCTGTGTCTCAGGATGTTATGTTATTACCCTGCTCTTCCCCTCAGCTGCTGTGCTTCCCTGGCTCCAGTGTCAGCTCCTAGCTTGGGCCCCTGCCCACCCTGCCCTAACCTGCTGAATATAAGTTCCTGTGCTGTCTGACTGAAAGCCTACTCCAACGAACTTAACTGGAAATTGTAAGGCCTTCTGTTCCCTGAGTCCTCCCTCCACAAGATTACAAGAAACTTGGGCCCCTGCCCACCCTGCCCTAACCTGCTGAATATAAGCTCCTGTGCTGTCTGACTGAAAGCCTACTCCAACGAACTTAACTGGAAATTGTAAGGCCTTCTGTTCCCTGAGTCCTCCCTCCACAAGATTACAAGAAACTTGGGCCCCTGCCCACCCTGCCCTAACCTGCTGAATATAAGCTCCTGTGCTGTCTGACTGAAAGCCTACTCCAATGAACTTAACTGGAAATTGTAAGGCCTTCTGTTCCCTGAGTCCTCCCTCCACAAGATTACAAGAAAGTATGTGTACTGTTGTAGCTCTGCACTATAATAGTTGGTACTACTAGGTCGCAGTACGCTTCCCTGCCAGACTAGCCAGCAGCCACTACCTCCTACTGCACTCTCTATTTGTTCCCCTTTCCTCCAGTACCTCCCCTTCTTCAGTCCTCTACCACCTTTCCTCTGCTCTCCCCCTCTCTGCTGCCCTGAACTCTCAGCCTTCCCTTCCTTTACTCAGCCCTCCTCTACTCCCTGTCTGAAGTCTTTTCCTCTCCCTCTGTCCTTCTCCTTAGCATTTTTCACTCTATCCCAATTTCTCTGCTCATCTCAGTACCCTCCCTCCGCTCCTTCTCCTACATTTCTTACCTTCACAACTCTGATAAACCTGTTAAACTTACCTTCTAAATACTCTCTTGTAACTGATTGTCTTCTGCTTTTCTCACCTCCTCTGGCTCCTCCCGCCAATTCCCGGCTTGTATCTACTCTCTCTATCCATTTTCTCCTTCCCCACTGTCCCCTCTCTTCCCCTTTCCCCACCCACTTCCTCCCTTACTCTTTATAACTCCCGCTCACTAACAGCCGCCATCTTTATTACCCTGCTCTTCCCCTCAGCTGCTGTGCTTCCCTGGCTCCAGCGTCAGCTCCTAGGTAGTATGTCTTTGGTATTTTTTTTTTGCTTAACCTGAACTTCTGGAATATTGATTGTACTTCTTCTGTTCTGTGGTATATGTGTTTTTTGTACTTGCTCACTGATTTTGCAGTCGCCACATACCGTGAGCGTTGCTCGTCAGCTGGTGCCTATTTTTTCGGCAAAAGCCTTATTGTTTGCAGGCGTTTTCCCATCTACCTATCTTAAATTTCAGGTTTCTACCTGTGCAGACCTAATCAGGACTAGTCACCAATTATTTTTTGTCCTGCAAGTGTAATTGGACTGTTCATTTTCATTTACAATTCCTGCTAAGTGCATACGGAATATTATACTAGTATTCTCGCCCTCTGCAGCCTGCTTATGGCTCACGCTTAACAGAAATGCAGGGCTGCTCCTTGTAATACATTCTGATGTGTATATGCGATTGATTTTGCTTGCATATTACTCTCGCCTTCTAGTGAGCGCGCTGCGCGCTAAACGGGCGTCCTATTCAGCTGGAAACCTGCTTGGTTGAGGGTGTTCAGTGTAGCGACGCTTTCTCATTACATTTACTAGCTCTCTACCTGCATTCCTGCGGCTACAAGCCACAAGATATAGTGACATTACCTGGTGTAGTCTGGTACAGGCATTTGCTCTTACAATTTTTCTTTTTTTAACCATGTGCTAGCTCCTGGCTGCGTTTTAGTGATGAGCATGCTTCTGTTATTGGCTTAACTCCGTGCTAAACTCAGTATTCCCAACTTAATGTGACTCTGAATACAAGCTGTGTAAATAGTCGCTAATCAGTATCTGCATTAATTTGTGTAAAATAACTTCATGACTGCCTCACAGAATCTCTAATCAACGTAGACACTGAATACAAGCTTAGTCGCTAAACTGCATTTGCTTTGTGTTGTGTAAATTAGATTCTTGTCTGCCTCACAGTATTCTATAACCAATGTACTAGCTGTGTAGATTGTCGCTGAACTGTTACTGCATTAATTGGGGAAAGATATTTCATTACAGCCTCATAGTATCTCTAGGTAATATAGGAACTAAACACAAGCTGTATAGATAGTCGCTAAACTATCGCTACTTTATTTGATGTAATATAACGCCATGACTGCTTGACTGTGTTTACCTTTTGTCTCTTGGTTATCTTAGCTTATTCGCACTTTGCATTTATTTTGAATACAATAACCTTCTGAATGCCTGACACTGTCTCTTCATTACTTATGCCATTCTAATGCTTACACCACTCTTCTTTCCCTGTTTTTTTTTTTCTATTTTTACAGCTTGGGCCCCTGCCCAAACTGCCCTAACCTGCTGAATATAAGCTCCTGTGCTGTCTGACTGAAAGCCTACTCCAACGAACTTAACTGGAAATTGTAAGGCCTTCTGTTCCCTGAGTCCTCCCTCCACAAGATTACAAGAAAGTATGTGTACTGTTGTAGCTCTGCACTATAATAGTTGGTACTACTAGGTCGCAGTACGCTTCCCTGCCAGACTAGCCAGCAGCCACTACCTCCTACTGCACTCTCTATTTGTTCCCCTTTCCTCCAGTACCTCCCCTTCTTCAGTCCTCTACCACCTTTCCTCTGCTCTCCCCCTCTCTGCTGCCCTGAACTCTCAGCCTTCCCTTCCTTTACTCAGCCCTCCTCTACTCCCTGTCTGAAGTCTTTTCCTCTCCCTCTGTCCTTCTCCTTAGCATTTTTCACTCTATCCCAATTTCTCTGCTCATCTCAGTACCCTCCCTCCGCTCCTTCTCCTACATTTCTTACCTTCACAACTCTGATAAACCTGTTAAACTTACCTTCTAAATACTCTCTTGTAACTGATTGTCTTCTGCTTTTCTCACCTCCTCTGGCTCCTCCCGCCAATTCCCGGCTTGTATCTACTCTCTCTATCCATTTTCTCCTTCCCCACTGTCCCCTCTCTTCCCCTTTCCCCACCCACTTCCTCCCTTACTCTTTATAACTCCCGCTCACTAACAGCCGCCATCTTTATTACCCTGCTCTTCCCCTCAGCTGCTGTGCTTCCCTGGCTCCAGCGTCAGCTCCTAGGTAGTATGTCTTTGGTATTTTTTTTTTGCTTAACCTGAACTTCTGGAATATTGATTGTACTTCTTCTGTTCTATGGTATATGTGTTTTTTGTACTTGCTCACTGATTTTGCAGTCGCCACATACCGTGAGCGTTGCTCGTCAGCTGGTGCCTATTTTTTCGGCAAAAGCCTTATTGTTTACAGGCGTTTTCCCATCTACCTATCTTAAATTTCAGGTTTCTACCTGTGCAGACCTAATCAGGACTAGTCGCCAATTATTTTTTGTCCTGCAAGTGTAATTGGACTGTTCATTTTCATTTACAATTCCTGCTAAGTGCATACGGAATATTATACTAGTATTCTCGCCCTCTGCAGCCTGCTTATGGCTCACGCTTAACAGAAATGCAGGGCTGCTCCTTGTAATACATTCTGATGTGTATATGCGATTGATTTTGCTTGCATATTACTCTCGCCTTCTAGTGAGCGCGCTGCGCGCTAAACGGGCGTCCTATTCAGCTGGAAACCTGCTTGGTTGAGGGTGTTCAGTGTAGCGACGCTTTCTCATTACATTTACTAGCTCTCTACCTGCATTCCTGTGGCTACAAGCCACAAGATATAGTGACATTACCTGGTGTAGTCTGGTACAGGCATTTGCTCTTACAATTTTTCTTTTTTTAACCATGTGCTAGCTCCTGGCTGCGTTTTAGTGATGAGCATGCTTCTGTTATTGGCTTAACTCCGTGCTAAACTCAGTATTCCCAACTTAATGTGACTCTGAATACAAGCTGTGTAAATAGTCGCTAATCAGTATCTGCATTAATTTGTGTAAAATAACTTCATGACTGCCTCACAGAATCTCTAATCAACGTAGACACTGAATACAAGCTTAGTCGCTAAACTGCATTTGCTTTGTGTTGTGTAAATTAGATTCTTGTCTGCCTCACAGTATTCTATAACCAATGTACTAGCTGTGTAGATTGTCGCTAAACTGTTACTGCATTAATTGGGGAAAGATATTTCATTACAGCCTCATAGTATCTCTAGGTAATATAGGAACTAAACACAAGCTGTATAGATAGTCGCTAAACTATCGCTACTTTATTTGATGTAATATAACGCCATGACTGCTTGACTGTGTTTACCTTTTGTCTCTTGGTTATCTTAGCTTATTCGCACTTTGCATTTATTTTGAATACAATAACCTTCTGAATGCCTGACACTGTCTCTTCATTACTTATGCCATTCTAATGCTTACACCACTCTTCTTTCCCTGTTTTTTTTCTATTTTTACAGCTTGGGCCCCTGCCCACCCTGCCCTAACCTGCTGAATATAAGCTCCTGTGCTGTCTGACTGAAAGCCTACTCCAACGAACTTAACTGGAAATTGTAAGGCCTTCTGTTCCCTGAGTCCTCCCTCCACAAGATTACAAGAAAGTATGTGTACTGTTGTAGCTCTGCACTATAATAGTTGGTACTACTAGGTCGCAGTACGCTTCCCTGCCAGACTAGCCAGCAGCCACTACCTCCTACTGCACTCTCTATTTGTTCCCCTTTCCTCCAGTACCTCCCCTTCTTCAGTCCTCTACCACCTTTCCTCTGCTCTCCCCCTCTGCTGCCCAGAACTCTCAGCCTTCCCTTCCTTTACTCAGCCCTCCTCTACTCCCTGTCTGAAGTCTTTTCCTCTCCCTCTGTCCTTCTCCTTAGCATTTTTCACTCTATCCCAATTTCTCTGCTCATCTCAGTACCCTCCCTCCGCTCCTTCTCCTACATTTCTTACCTTCACAACTCTGATAAACCTGTTAAACTTACCTTCTAAATACTCTCTTGTAACTGATTGTCTTCTGCTTTTCTCACCTCCTCTGGCTCCTCCCGCCAATTCCCGGCTTGTATCTACTCTCTCTATCCATTTTCTCCTTCCCCACTGTCCCCTCTCTTCCCCTTTCCCCACCCACTTCCTCCCTTACTCTTTATAACTCCCGCTCACTAACAGCCGCCATCTTTATTACCCTGCTCTTCCCCTCAGCTGCTGTGCTTCCCTGGCTCCAGCGTCAGCTCCTAGGTAGTATGTCTTTGGTATTTTTTTTTTGCTTAACCTGACCTCCTGGAATATTGATTGTACTTCTTCTGTTCTGTGGTATATGTGTTTTTTGTACTTGCTCACTGATTTTGCAGTCGCCACATACCGTGAGCGTTGCTCGTCAGCTGGTGCCTATTTTTTCGGCAAAAGCCTTATTGTTTGCAGGCGTTTTCCCATCTACCTATCTTAAATTTCAGGTTTCTACCTGTGCAGACCTAATCAGGACTAGTCGCCAATTATTTTTTGTCCTGCAAGTGTAATTGGACTGTTCATTTTCATTTACAATTCCTGCTAAGTGCATACGGAATATTATACTAGTATTCTCGCCCTCTGCAGCCTGCTTATGGCTCACGCTTAACAGAAATGCAGGGCTGCTCCTTGTAATACATTCTGATGTGTATATGCGATTGATTTTGCTTGCATATTACTCGCTTCTAGTGGCGGCGCTAAACGGGCGTCCTATTCAGCTGGAAACCTGCTTGGTTGAGGGTGTTCAGTGTAGCGACGCTTTCTCATTACATTTACTAGCTCTCTACCTGCATTCCTGCGGCTACAAGCCACAAGATATAGTGACATTACCTGGTGTAGTCTGGTACAGGCATTTGCTCTTACAATTTTTCTTTTTTTAACCATGTGCTAGCTCCTGGCTGCGTTTTAGTGATGAGCATGCTTCTGTTATTGGCTTAACTCCGTGCTAAACTCAGTATTCCCAACTTAATGTGACTCTGAATACAAGCTGTGTAAATAGTTGCTAATCAGTATCTGCATTAATTTGTGTAAAATAACTTCATGACTGCCTCACAGAATCTCTAATCAACGTAGACACTGAATACAAGCTTAGTCGCTAAACTGCATTTGCTTTGTGTTGTGTAAATTAGATTCTTGTCTGCCTCACAGTATTCTATAACCAATGTACTAGCTGTGTAGATTGTCGCTGAACTGTTACTGCATTAATTGGGGAAAGATATTTCATTACAGCCTCATAGTATCTCTAGGTAATATAGGAACTAAACACAAACTGTATAGATAGTCGCTAAACTATCGCTACTTTATTTGATGTAATATAACGCCATGACTGCTTGACTGTGTTTACCTTTAGTCTCTTGGTTATCTTAGCTTATTCGCACTTTGCATTTATTTTGAATACAATAACCTTCTGAATGCCTGACACTGTCTCTTCATTACTTATGCCATTCTAATGCTTACACCACTCTTCTTTCCCTGTTTTTTTTTTCTATTTTTACAGCTTGGGCCCCTGCCCACCCTGCCCTAACCTGCTGAATATAAGCTCCTGTGCTGTCTGACTGAAAGCCTACTCCAACGAACTTAACTGGAAATTGTAAGGCCTTCTGTTCCCTGAGTCCTCCCTCCACAAGATTACAAGAAAGTATGTGTACTGTTGTAGCTCTGCACTATAATAGTTGGTACTACTAGGTCGCAGTACGCTTCCCTGCCAGACTAGCCAGCAGCCACTACCTCCTACCGCACTCTCTATTTGTTCCCCTTCCTCCAGTACCTCCCCTTCTTCAGTCCTCTACCACCTTTCCTCTGCTCTCCCCCTCTCTGCTGCCCTGAACTCTCAGCCTTCCCTTCCTTTACTCAGCCCTCCTCTACTCCCTGTCTGAAGTCTTTTCCTCTCCCTCTGTCCTTCTCCTTAGCATTTTTCACTCTATCCCAATTTCTCTGCTCATCTCAGTACCCTCCCTCCGCTCCTTCTCCTACATTTCTTACCTTCACAACTCTGATAAACCTGTTAAACTTACCTTCTAAATACTCTCTTGTAACTGATTGTCTTCTGCTTTTCTCACCTCCTCTGGCTCTTCCCGCTCCGTTAAGCCTTCGGCTCACTCCGCTCCCTACCCTGCCCCCAAATCCCACCCGCCCCAACACTTCCACATTTATACATCACTAGCTCCTCCCTACATTCTTTTCCACCTATAAGACTCTTTCCTCCCCTCTATTTCCTACTTTAATTAACCAATCTAAACCCTGCTTTCTTTTCTCCAACCTCTCCTTCTCCTCCCACTTCTCACTACACTTAACCCTACACTCTCCTCTCCTACTTGATATCTTCCTTCCACTCTTCTTTCATTTCTCTCCTAACTCGCACTTTTCCAACTACATCTTTTCTACATCCTTTTCCCCACCCATTTCAATCATGTTCTCCCAAACTCTCATTTCCCTCAGACTTCCCTTCTCTCTTCTCATTTGTCTTCTTCCTCTCTATCACACTACATCTTACTGCTCAATAACTCACCCTTACCTGGCTACTTTTCACTCCCTCACTTTCTCCCACCCACATCCTCCTACACTCACTCACTTCCACTCCATTTCCCCCTGCCTTATCCCAATAAACCTTCTACACCTCTTCCATATCAAAATATTCTCCTCCTCTACAAAAATTCTCGCTCTTACATTTCCACCAACCCCAAACAACTTCTTACTCTCCAAACCTAAAAGACTTAAAGTTTTCCCATATAATTTCCTAGCCTTATCTGGAGACATCCACCCTAATCCTGGCCCCTGCTTCAATACTAACAACTCCTTCCCTCCTTCTCCCTCCTCCCACACTTCAAATACACCACTCCCTCCCACTCCCTCTACTCCTAAAACCTCTCCTACCACCCTTAAGGTCTTCACTATTAACGCCCAAAGCCTAAACAACAAACTTCACCATGTTCACGCCTGGATTAACCACAACCAACCTGACATCTTAGCCGTCTCTGAGACCTGGCTAAAACCCCATATCTCTGACTCAGAAATCCTTCCTCCTGGCTTCAACATCCTTAGGAGTGACCGACTAAACAAAAAAGGTGGAGGCTCTGCCATTATCTACTCTAACCTTCTCTCCATAATCCCCCTGCAAATCTCAACCCCTCTATTCAAAAATACTGAAATCACTGCTTGTCTGCTCCAACTCAATAAACATAAAAATATCTGTATCATTTCTTTATACATCTCCCCTGGCGACAACACTTCAACCCTAGAGAATATTCTCCACTGGGCCTCATCTGAAATAAAATATGAAACACTTATTCTAGGAGACGTCAACATTGATTGGAACAAAATCAACTCATCTTCCCCCACCCTAGCTATCAACCTTTTCAACTTCTCTCAATTAATCCATTCTATAACCAGGCCCAACAAAACCCCCCTGGCTCCATCTTAGATTGGATATTAGTCTCCCACCCTAACAAAATCTCTCTATCTGGAACTATCCCTGACTCCTTTAGTGACCATCAACCTGCCTTCATTCATCGCTCTGCTAACCCCTCTCAATTCCTACATAATTATATCCAAACTCGTAACCTTAGCAACTTCAACCCCATAATCTTCTCCAACATATTCAAAGAAATCAACTGGCAAACCCTTCAAACTCTGTCACTCGACAATGCCGTAGAACATTTTAACTCCATCTTCCTAAATACTCTCAACTCTCTAGCCCCCCTTAGAAATAAACGAATCAAGGCCAATTCTGCTCCTTGGCTGACCAAAGAGACTAAACAAACCATGCAACTCAGAGACAAATCTTGGAGGCTTTATCAGAAAAGCAAACAGCCTTCTGCCTTGCTCCAATATACCCAACTCCGCAACCAAGTAAAAAAACTAATAATCAGAGACAAAAAAAACTACTACAACAAACTTCAGTCTTCTAATCTTAACAACCCCAAACATTTCTGGAAATCTGTAAACTCTCTTCTCCATCCTGGGTCACAAAATAACCCCTGCCCTGACCCTAGTTTAAATGACAATGAACTAAGCTCACTCTTCAACACTTTCTTTACTGACTCTATAGCCAAACTAACCAAAACATTCCCTGATAACAACCTCTCCAACCTCCTAAACTCTCCAAAGGACTGTCACCCTATGTTTCAATTCAAACCAGTTTCCACAACTTTTATAAAAAAGCTCTTAACCAAACTAAAACCTTGTTCCAACGCCCGACAACATCCCCCTCCTTCCTCAAACACGCAGTCAAGGAATAGCTCTTCCAATTAGCATCCTGATTAACAGATCCTTAAAAGAGTCATACATTCCCAAACTCTGGCGTTCTGCCTACATTCTACCACTTCATAAAGGAGGTAAAACAATTCTACTTCTAACTTCCGCCCTATAGCCCTACTCTCTCCCATATCCAAAATCCTTGAGAAATGTGTCCACCACCAACTCTTACCCTACTTAACACAGAATCAGCTACTTACACCCACCCAACACGGTTTCCGTCCAGGACACAGCACTATAACTGCCCTACTTTCCTTCTTAGAAACAGTTAATCAAGCCAGAGATTCCGGACTTCTAGTATCCACTGTTCTGCTGGACCTCTCCAAAGCCTTTGATACCATCTCCCATTCACATCTACTCTGCCACCTCTCCAACCTTAACCTTTCCACTAATACTCTTGCCTGGTTCTCCAGCTACCTCTCTGACAGATCCCAGGCTGTCAGATGGAAGAACTCTACCTCCTCCTTCTTACCAACTCCTACTGGCGTCCCTCAGGGATCCATTCTCGGTCCCTTACTTTTCAACATCTTCATAAATAACCTTCACACTGCTCTCCCTGACACTTCAGTCATCCAATATGCTGATGACTCTACCTTAGTCTGCGCTGCCCCCAGTTTTACTGAACTTCTCTCTAAAACTCAAACAGCTTTTTCCATTACAGAAAACTGGATGCACCAAAACCACCTCTCCCTCAACTCCAATAAATCCAAAATACTAATTTTCCTCCCTTCCAAGACTTCTTCCTTGGACAAAAACTCTTTCAACATCCTCAGCCAAGCTAACACTCCAATTGAAGTGGTCCCCTATGCTAAACTACTTGGCATAACCATAGACGAACATCTTAAATTTGACCTCCACATTCAACAAAATATAAAAAAGACCCACCAAAAACTTGGCATGCTCTACAGGAATAATATATTTATTTCCAAATCCTCCAAGCAAACCTTAGCTACCTGCTTCCTCCTACCCTCTCTACTTTATGGAGCCCCTCTCCTTACTAATCTGTCTGCCTCCCTCACCTCCAAACTTGAAGCTTGCTATAATAAAATCTCTAAATTCGCCACCAAATCCAAAAACTCAACCCACCACTGCCTCTCCCTTCAATCTTTAAACTGGCTAGAATTCCCAAACCACCTCGACTATCTCCAACTTACAACCACTCATAGATTAATATTCTACCCAGAAAAATGCCCTGCTCTATCCAACATCCTCCCCCATTACATTCCCAACCGATCTCTAAGATCTGAACACCAAAATCTAATCTCCATCCCCAGACCAAAACATCCCGCTGGTCAACATCTTCTATCCTTCTCTCTAGGTAGGAAATGGAACTCTCTCCCCCCTTCTCTTAGAACCATACCAAACTCAGATAACTTCAAAACCCAACTCTTCTCACACCTATTTTCAAAATGGAAATGTTCTTGCTTTCACCCTACTTAATCCCAAGATTTCCCCTAGACTAAGCCCCCATACTCCTGCACCTTTATACACTCAAACTCTAGCTTTGTTTTTAGCAGGCTCTAACTTCACTGTATGATGACAATATTGAATAGTTAGCAAAAAAAAAAAAAAAAAAAGTTTTTGCAGTGTATTGCAAATTTGCATCTTCAATGTTCTTACTGTGTCTACTTTCTATTGTAAATATGCATTTTAAAATATTCTTACTGTGTGTACTGTCTATTGTAATTGGAATTTGCAGTGTATTACTTTGTTTTCTTGCTGTTGTATTATGCTTTGTATTTCTTAAACATTGCATTGGTTGTACTGCCTTTGGAGCTTTTCTCCCCGGGCCTCCACTGAAAATGGGTTCTTCTTGACCCAGTGGACTTCCCCGGTAATCAAACTGAAATAAATAAAATAAATAAATAAATGTGGCTCATGGACAGGACACACAGTGAGGCCAGCATACCATAGTACCTACTACATATCAGGTTCTTTGGCATACCACGGTCCTCAGTCATAGGGCCCCTCATGTTAAGTATATGCTTCCCTGCGGAACAGGCTGGCACAGGGGACTTTACCTGCCTAGCTTTAGAACCCCTACATACCAAGTGCCATGATTGCTCCACCAGCTGATACTGACTCCAACCATACGGGTGTCACTGTGACAGATACATAATATGACTATCATGGCATCATGCTGCATGACACAAGGTGCATGCACATCACCTTTGCATTACACCATTCACCCACTGACTATCACATGGATGGTAGCCCCCTACATACATATCACATTGTACATGTTTGCAGTACACACATATGTCACACCCACTCCTGTGGTTACCGTATTGCCAGTATGGCATGGATATCCTCCTACGTGGCCGCACCTATCTGTACTGGGTGTGTAACTGGTACATAGGCACCCATTGTACCTCTGAACTCAAGACATCTACACACATTCAAGGGTACACCGCCCCATTTGGGGTGTACCTTACACAACAGCTACAGCTTTACATGCCACAACATTAACACGCCATGACGTTTACTGAGCTCCGACAGTTTAAATATACAGCTGCACTACGGACACCACATCTGTACACATTTGCATACTACATACTCAGGGGTGACCTCTGATGATCAGACAGGGCCCATGTCCACAACATTATTGATGGATATACTCCTCATACGCAACATAAGCAGAGGCCAATGTGAGCAACATGCTCATGGATATGTGCACACATGCCACAATGAGTGGGATGTGCTTCTGGGTTACATTCCCGAACCGGACACTCACCATGCTGTGGAACATAAGTCCTATGTACATCACGCAGGGACACTCAGTAGCACTGTTCATGTGATACCTCCCTTGGTGGTTGGGAGACACATGTAGGCCTGGGATCACTGCAGTGGCTGTACTGTGCAGTGGTGCAGGTGACACCTGGCTTTGCTCTTCACAGGACACTACCCTGGAGAGGTGCCACTAGTGTGGACACTGTAGTTGTGCTTACACATGGACTTGACAGACTGCATAGTACCCCACTATGCACCTGTGTAGCTATTACATGTCCTTTGTGCATGGTTACTTGGTAGCCCTTCCATTTAGATTAGCTATCATGCTATTACTATGTCCCATACCTACAGGCCATATGTATCCTGTTATTGTACATACCAATAGACGATACCTGTGGTATGCATGATATGCCTGTTATGCTGTGTAGAATATCTGTCATATCTACCTATAATACTATACATTACACATATTTCACATAGTATCCCATAATGCAAAGCATACTTGCTCAGCGGGACCACCTTACATATGTCATTAACGTTATATGCCTATACACATGCGTGCTGTGAAAGTATATCAACATATACTATCCCCTGCTATGGCACGTCCTTGTTGGACATACCCTACCACTGACGGCGGGTTGTATGGCATTGTTCTGTTTAATGGCCTCATGTAGCATCCCTTGTGGTGTCTGTGCTGTGTACCTTGTGTCCCACTGCTGGACGCACAGATTCTACAAGCGTTAGTATGCTCAGCAAGACATCACTACATAAATACCTTTCCCCACTTTATGCATTGCGGACACGTTTAATTAATGCAAACCAGGATATACATACAGTAAAACTAATTAATACAGATCATGCTATACATAACCTTACATATCAGGCATTCTACATACCTTGTAGTCGTTACGGCATTTCGTTTCTATCTCTCTCACAGTGTTTCAACTTTTATTCGGTATGAGCATACTGTTTGAATGTCTGGCAAGTCATCCTTATATACGTTGATACCTGAAACGTGGATTCTTCCCGCCAATTGGTGTTCCTGAGTGACTAATTACTTGCATATCAGCTGTGCAGCTACTCCATTCGCCAATTACGTGGCAACAGTGGGGTATAATTGGATTCTCCACTTGGGCGTTGCCTATTTGCCCTACCTTCGGGGAGACGGTCTGTATTGTGTTTTGTTATGAGTAACTGCAACTGCTATGCATGGAGATAAGTATAGTTTGGATTCATGTCCCCCATGGATTGTGTGTGACAGGTAGAGTATTTGGTTCAACATGTGGGTGTACCTGTCATCCCGACGTCTGATAACGGAGTATTGCAATCAAAACCTGTACCATGGCTGTTTGTTCCATTATACAACACCTGCAATTTTGCATGTCGCCTTTAATTGTGTCTCTCACACGGTATGTTGAGGGTTCTGCAGATGTAATTGACTGACTGGATGTTTGTGCTGCTATTACAGTTTGTATTGCTTTAGTTTCTAGTGTGGGGGATGTCGGTGGTTGTACGTAACATATACGGTTTGTGGGCCTTGAATTTCTACATAATCCGTATATATGTGTGTGGGCTCCGTCCCTAATTAGAGAGCTAACAGTTAGTAGACTTATGTTATGGGATTGTACGTTGGGCCATTTTTAATTGGTTTCTATATCATCTGCAGGTGAGCTTGCTACTTGTATACCTCCGTAATTGCAGCGATATATCAAGGATATGTGTAGGTGACAGCTATCCCTTGTATTTCTGTCCCAGATATTTCAGTCATTGTAGTTGTGTTGTTAAAAGAGCCTGTTTGCCATGGGTTGCCCCCTTATCATATGGTCATTGTTGGACACTTGCGGGACACAAAGCGGTGTTTACAGGCCAACACATAGCCATGGTCAGTACACAGGTAGCACATACTTTTATCCTCACTACATACCTATTGTTGTGTGACTTAGGATACTTATCATATTGCATGTAACATTTACGTTTCTTACATACAGAAATAACTATTAAATACGACTGTTACATTATATATGGGACATATTTATGTCCCACCATCTCGGACATTTGCCCTTTGTACTGTTTTATGTCAGGACATACCTGCCCAGGGTGGGGATGTCCCTCCTACTGTGGTACAGGTAGTAACCGTATGCCTACGGCTAGCTATACCCACACCTACCATACTGATCTGCCTCTGACTTGGCACCAACATACACATGTTGCGGACACACACACACATTACAGTCACACAGAAACGCACACAGCACCCTCAATGCACACTTACACAGACTATGGCACTCACAGACACAGTTGAACACAGTACCTACGTGGACCATGACACCGTCAGTGGTGACTAAACGTCCCTTCATATCATCATACTATTACTCGCGGATGTACTGTTCTGGTACTGTGTTCTATCAGTCTTTCAGCCTCGTGGTTACACATGTCGGTATGTTACACATTCCATGGTTGGCGGTATCCTATTTATTTGTACCTCCAAGATGTTATGACTGTCGTTGAACTATCTATCATATTTGCAGATATCGCTGAATCCATCTATAACACCATATATCCATCTATTGCCCTTTCTATCTGTATTATATATATGCATATGTGTACATATATATATATATCTATCTATATATATATATATATATATATATATATATATATATCTGGCGGGGAACGTGACAGGCACACAGCACCACCATATGCTGTAAGACTCATGTACTGTTCAGGTGTTGGCATTCCGTGTTCCACTGGCTGTTGTGTTTACAATGTTTGAGGGCTGCCTATGTAGGAGTCACACATTGAGCCACCTATACATTACAATTTACAGGTGGTCATGTTTGTGTGCCATCCATTTTACTGTGTGTGCAGGTGGAGAGGTGTCAGTCCGTAGGGGCCTACACGGTCAGAGTATGTGCTATACGTTCCCTCTTTGCCAAGGCGTAGGCATTTTGGGCATGCCTCCGTCTGCCTACTGGGGCTGGCACAGTGTGTTCATGGTCTGAATCCCTCTGTGCCTGTACTGGCCTTGGCAATTGCGGTGGGCTATGAGGGCCTTCACCATTTTGTCCCTGCTGCAGCTGCTTCCGCAGGATCATATTATGTAGCATGGCACATACTATGACGATGTGGGCACACGTGCCTGGAGAGTACTGCAAGGCTCCACCAGATGTATCCAATCACTGGAACCGTGATTTCAGCATCCCGAACACACGCTCTATGATGATTCAAGTTTGTGCGTGTGCCTCATTATGGCGTTCTTGCATGGGTGTGTGTGCATTTCTGATGGGAGTCATCATCCACAGCTCCAGTGCATAGCCAGCATCCCCCACGAGATGGCCATGTGGGATGTCCCCCCTGACAAATACCTGATACAGCTGTGAGGCATGCCAGATATGGGAGTCATGGTAGCTTCCAGGGCTGCCAGCACACACATCCATGATAATGCCCTGGGCATTGCACACGACCTGGCAGTTGATGGAGTGGAATCCCTTGCGGTTTATGTAGTGCATACCCTGCTCACCAGGTGGTGACTTGATTTGTATGTGCGTGCAGTCTATCGCACCCAGTACCTCCGGGTATTGTGCCACACGGTGGAAGTGACGCATATTGCTGGCCAACTCCTCCTGAGTTCTGGGGAAGTATATCTGCTCATTGGCATGTGGTAACATGGCATCCAGGAACTGGTGTAGTACCCTGGATGCTGATGCCTGTGAGATACCCATTATATCTCCAGTTGGCCTTTGAAAGGTACCTGTGGCCAGTATTCGCAGGCTTACACATACCTTCGTGTCCACTGGAATGGGTTCCCCTCTGTTGTTTCTGGTTCTCAGGCATGGCCGGCACATCTCCACTATTTGCTGTAAGATGTCCCTGTCCACCCTGTAATGCTCTACTATCTCCAGGTCATGTAGCCCCTGGTAGGTTACCCTTGGTCTGAACACTCTCCTTCTCCTCCGAGGCCTGCGGTGGTTGTCGGCATCATCCTCCACAACACCGTCAGTCTCTAACACATGCTGATGAATCACAGCTATGGCAGCTCCCAACATGTACATTTTAAAAGTTCCCTGTGTGTTTACACCTATGGTGCGGTGTTTGGGAATACACAGGTGTGTGTTGGGTGCTTACACACTTTATACTATTGTGCTGTGAACACCGATGATGTCATAGGGTGTGTATGTACGTTCGTAGCTACAGGTTATGTTATGTGTTTTACTGCGGAACTACTATTGTGGTGCCTTTGGTGTTGAATTACATTTGCCTGCCGTGGATTACCTCTTGACCTTCCCTTTACATTTCTGCACTTTGCACCTACCATTTTCTGGCGTGCATCCTGCAGCCTACTTTCATTTGTACTTTCCTGGACCTGGTGTATCTTGCGTTGTGTGTGCTACTGCCGGTCTGCTGTCGGTTTGCTTTGCTCTGCTGTGTCAGGTCTCCTATCTTTGCAATCCAATACCTCCCCTCCTTTCTTTGCATTCACATGCCTCCCCTATCCTGTTTTGCAGGTTTCTGCAAGCGGACTTGTCAGCTGCCATCGATTGGCCTTCGTGGGTTGATTGGTGTTGATTGCTCATTAGTACTCCAATTACCCTACTTCCACATTTCCTTTTCTTCCCCTGACCTTCCTGTTTCTGCTATTCTTTGCGGCGCGTGCATCCGATTACGTTTTCATCCTCGTACACATGCGCTTTTGGCCACCATGTGTGCTCTCAGCTAAACGATTCCTCCCCACCCCTATCCTTCAGCTTTGCTTAGCAACGGACAGGCCAGATTTGCAATGCTCCAATGTGCTTAGTGCTACAGTGGCACACCCCTCTGCTGATGTCATGTATCTCCTCTGAGCCACTCCTCGGTGTTATACCACTGCGCCGTATAGTACAACCTTCCTCCGGCGGGACATTTGCGATTCAGTATTATCTGCCTCATTTGCATGGCATTGACTACTAATTCATAGTTACCACGCTGAACACTATCGCAAGCCCTTAGCAACCCTTGCACCTTGGTTGTGGTGTTCCATGCCTACCATTGTGTGTTATGCTGTAAACCTGATTTCTATTATGTTGCGATTTTATGACATTTTTATATTATTTCTTTATGTTACAGCTTCCGCACACATGCCCTGCAGTTCTGCTGTGCGTTACTGTGGACATGACATTAAATGTTGTTATTTACGTGTTGTGCATCTTTTCTTATGCCATTGGCTGTGTATTTCGCCATTGGCATATGTTCACGTTGTGATACCTGGGTCTGGCCCTCTTCCATAGCTCCGATGTTCTGTTTGGGAAAATGTAAACCGTGTTTTTTGGTTTACATTTCCTTGGGCTTACGCTACGCCTGCACCACTTCATGAATCGCTATATGCCTTCATTTGCATGGTGCAACACTGCACATGGGGTGATTTGCATACCTACGCCGGGGGCTGTGCAGATGTGGCGTACGCCGGTAGTGCACGTGGAACTGGATCGTTCCTGAATCACTCGGCGGCCATATTTGGCGTTATAACGCCTACGCTATGCGTGCACCTGGTGCAAGCTTCATGAATCCCGGGGCTGGTCTAAATGACAATATATCTATTGCCCCTATTTTAAAATTAAAGTCTTTAGCTAGATAAAAAAAATAGTTTTATACAGCTTTAAAAAAAAAATGAAATTTGTTTGTATTAGAACTGTTTTATTTATTTTATTTAACATTTGTTGACCGGGAAAGTCCGACTAGGTTCCACAGATCCTGTTTTCAGCAGAGGCCCGGGGAGAAACACTCCAGAAGCATGTCTTTAGAATGTGGGAGGAAACCGGAGTAAAATCACACAAACGCAGGGAGAACATGCAAACTCCACACAGAAGGCACCCCAGCCGAGAATCGAACCAGAGAACCTCTTGCTGTGAGGCAACAGCATTAACCGCTGCACCACTGCACTACCCAGTTTTACATTTTAAGTTGTAGTTTATATTTATAAGGGATGGGAGGGTGATGTTATGGAAAATGTGTGTATTTTAAATTTTATGAATGGTATCACATGACTTTAACATGTTTGGTCACATGATTTTTTACTCATGGTTATTTAAGGGAAGGAATGATTCATTTACTTTGTATCTGAAGAAGTTTTGGAAGTTTACAAAATGAAAGTGCTAATATCATTAAATTTCTAGTTTTATGGACTTTGTGCTTTGTTGAGTGGTGTGTTACAGCGAGTTCAAGAAGCCAAGCGTTTGTCTGCACCAATCTCTCATCTTTCCCAGCATGCCTTGATATAAGATCCTGGATTATCTTCTTGATGATAACTATGTTATTTGCTCTGATGGATTCACAGATATTCATTGGCTAGTGAACCTTATGGCTATTTTTGCCTTCCCATTTCCCCCCTCTTAGGGAGGAAAGATTTGAAAACCCATCTATTCATATACGTTATATTTCAAGAAAAATAGTGAATTTCACTCCTTAACATGGTGGCGAAGTTAATTCCAAAGGTTAGCGAAGCAGTAAGGTATAGACCTGTCTTTCCGCATTGTTTTATCTGTTGGTGAATGTTTATGTCTATGGTTTTGGTCTTGGTGGAGTTATTGGACTTATGCAGATACACAAGGTCCAGAAAAACACACACTTGATTTGAGCCAAAAGGCCAAGAAGTTACAGCAACAACATCTCTAATAGCATGGTAAATAAGGTAGAGATCTTCACTCAAAAGTAAGGAAGACACTGAATAAAAGGATACATTTTCCATAATCTCTTGATAGCTCAAGGACTTTAGGTCTGCAACTGTTTTGGTTAGGAGCCTTTGAGGTCTTTCTATTTGTTTGATAAACATAGTTAGAAATATACCAAAGGGAGCATAGCACTCAATAATAGGCCTGATCCACACTGACCATAAGGCTGTGACTACCTCCTTAGACCTTGATGATATTCATTTGGCAATCAGATGTGCTAAATAAAAGGACATTGCCACATGATAATCAAAAAGGGAGTTATCAACCTATGTTCACAGGTCTCTGACTAATTTCGTCTTGTAGTGATTTGTTATCTATGCAGTATGATCAGGGGAGGGGATGTCTATGAAAAGGGGCAATATTACACTTTTGGCATTTAGTTTTATCCCATTTTAGCACATCAAGAGCTTACTATGGAGTGTTCATTCTGGAGAGTTTGGGAGGCAGATAGTGGCTTAACAGCAACAACCCCCATGCCCTGTGGAAAAAGTACATGGTTTGGGAATTTCAGTTTCGTCATTTTTGTCTCGTGAAAATAACGTTCAGGATTGTAGGCTTTCAGTATATAAAAGCAGAACTATATATATATATATATATATATATATATATATATATATATATATATATATATATATATATATATATACACACACATAGGGTCTACTTCATTTCACCGAAATCCCATTTCACTGACATTCATTTCACGGAGACCAAATCACCTAAAGTTCACAACACTGACAACTCATTTCACTGAATCTCATTTCACTGAATTGTAAGCTATAGACTTGATGTGGCAGTGTGTAGAATACTGTGAGGCAAATAAAAGGTATATGCCCTTTTTCCCACTGTATTGTGACCTGGAGTATGTATGTATAGTTAGGGGGGTGGGGGGCATAGACCCCCAGTTAGTTTGGTTTTATATTGTCTGTTGTTTGTTAAGATAAGTAGTTTTTAATTTGTGGAAAGAGGTATCCATTAGTTTTGTGAGCATGTGTAAGGTTTCCCATTTAGTCTTGTGAAATTTAGCATTTTAAGCTGTCGGTGAAATGAGATTCAGTGAAATGAGTTGTCAGTGTTTTTTGAACTTTAGGTGATTTGGTCTCAGTGAAATGAATGTCAGTGAAATGGGATTTTGGTGAAGTGAAGTAAACCCAGAGAGAGAAAGAGCGAGAGAGATTTTAGCATATCCTTGTATATGTAAATATGTTTTGTTCATTTATTATGTGATTCTATTCACCCAGGCTGTGCTTGCAAGATGGTCCACTGAGATCAGTGCATTATCCCAGTGAACAAAAATAAATAAATAAACATCTACTGTGTCACAGTTTAATAGTAAATTCCTGTGCTCTGGCTATGTCCATTGTTGTACATGAATAAAACCCTGAATATGCTTAGATGACCTCAGTTTGTCCAGTAGTCTGGGTGCTGCAAGACTTGATCAGGAGAGGGAGAGAGATGATAACACAAAGGTTGCTTCCCTTCTGGAGCATTATGGAAGTGATATACTTGCCCGGAGTTTACTTCTCATATCAGATTCCCCCAGGTGAGACTGGATGCTCCACAGGAGCATTTACTACAGAGAGGTGCAGGACCGTATGAGTGGTTATGCCACTTGTAACCTTGTAACCAGCATACCTTCTCTACAGTTCAATGCACGCGTGAATGTTATAGATTAATATTGCACCAATGCAAGGTGGCAGTGGGGTTAGAGCTTAAAGCACAAAGTATATAGCCCTGAAAATGGACAATGCACCACCTCCTTTATGTAACCTTTGCTTCATGGGGGAATGAATGGGCTTTTGGGGGCTTTTGCATTCTTGAGAATGCAACTGTTCCATTAGGCAGCTAGAGGGACAAAGCCCCTTAACAACCAAGTTCTGCAACAAAAATAGAAGCAACCCCCCCCTCCAAAAAAAAAAGAAAACAGGAACTCTAATGCCCTGCTCACATTTCAATGTTTTAGTTCTTTGCTATAACTTATCTGTATTTACAGCTTTCACATGCCTTCCTATCTGTATTTTCTTCCCTAAGAGGTAATTTCCTTACTCATTCTTAGATACGAGTATATTTTAGATAGGTACTGATATTGTGTCAAGGAGGGGAATGGCAGTAAGAACAAAAATTCAGAGATAGGCATTCAGATATAAATTGATATAAAAATTTCAGAGGGAATAATACGCTTATTATGAGAAATAGGAATGTAGAAGGAAGACGTTGGTGTGAGTAACATTATGCCTAATAACAGAGCAAGCATTTAGGAAATATGCTGGCTGGTATTGTGCTATGAGAAAGAGTAACATATGCAGTGATAGCAATAGGAATACAGAAGGAACACGGCTAGTTTGAGTAATATTATCACTAACAACAGTTGGCACACAGGAAGACAGTAGGGTATGATCCACTAATGAATTAAGAAAAGCAAAGAGTAGAAGTTGGAGAAGCAATAAGTGCTGATTGCACAGTACAAGTGATTTAGCAAAATCTGTTAGCTGAGCAAAAAACAACCAAGAATACAGACTAAGTGTTTAGTCAGAAGGCTGTTCAGATGAATAACCAATGTATACAAAACAGGAAACTATGAAGAGATGTTCAGTTGGAATTCTCATCCAGAAAACTATAGAAGAGGAACTAATTGTAGAAGTTAGCTGTATAAAGGAGCTGATAAGTAGGAGTCACTATAGCTGATATTATTTAACTGACAGAGGAGTTAATTGTGGGAGAAAATAGGAGAGTTTAAGTGTGGTGCACAATATGGGTGCTTTTGGAGATGCTGAGAGTGAGGAGAAAAGCAAGAAGCACTTCCTGCATCAGCAGAAGGATATCTGTCAGAGCAGGCCTAGAATGAAAAGAGGCCAGCACAATTTTGAAGAAACAGGTACAGTAAGTGCAGTGTATTAAAAAAAAACTGAACAAGGTGCAAATAAGTAGAGGTATGAGTTTACACTTTAGGGATACAACTTTGTGCAGAACTGATACTATACATACAAAATGTATAGCTACGGGGGAAATCTGATAGAGAACTCAAGCAGGCAGTGGGGAATAGTGACACCAAAAGACAGTGAAACCATGAACTTTCAGAAGAAAAGTCAGTATCAATTAAATAAAACATTAAAATGGTAAAAGTCAGGTATTCCTACAAAATATCAAGCAGAGGCAATTAAATAACTTGGGAAAAAGGCCTGCTCCATACTAACAGCAATGCTTTGAAATTAGTCTTACAGTAGAGGGGGGTGGGAACAGGTAATTATTAGCTAAGGGCTAATAATTGCCATGCGGATGCAGGAGTAGGCTTCTTAAGACTCTATTCTAGTCAGACAGCTGTATATTAGCTGTTAAAACGGTTTACTATCATATTTTCGAAGCGAAGGCCGTCGACTGCACTTTTGTCGAACACAGAAATTCGAAAACGGTAATGTCAAACACCAAAGGCCAACCTAGGAATGGGTTTTAACATGGGTTGAGATAGGGGAGAGGTTTGTAGTTCGGCAAAAACAGTGAACACCTATCTCAACCTATGTTAAATCCGTTCCTAGGTTGGCTTTTGGTGTTCGACATTACTGTTTTTGAATTTCTGTCTTTGGCAAAAGTGCAGTTGATGGAGTTCACTTCGAAAATATGATAGTAAACTGTTAAAACACAATGTCACTAAAGCAGTACAACAGTAAGACATACACACGTACTGGATGAACAGTAATTTATAACCCAGGGAAATGGCAGCAGGGACCATTAGATAAAAGTAAGCTGTTTATCACTGGTTCTACTATCTATAAATAAAAATGTTCATCCTGGTGCATATGATTGTCATGGTCATGTATGATTTTGTGGCTAGAAGCAAGCTATGTTTAACCAAGTTACTTCAGATCCCCACAATATATCTACTAGGCATATATAATTTAGTTACACTGATATATTTCTATGGTATAGTTGCTCCAGTCCATATTTCCATTTAGTGCATTGGTTAGATGTCTGATGATAGTTGCTTCGGATTCCTTCCTGTGTGTTTGCAAGACATGTGGTATAGTTAGCACAGACCCCCCCCCCATGTATATGTTTGACATTTAGGGGCTGCAGGCCCACTCTTGTACATCTGCTGGCAATCTGTGTTGTTTCAGTGATAACAGATCTCCAACAGTGGATCTGCTGGCCACATGCCTTTAGTAAATATCTATAGATTCTTTAATTGCATCTGCTGTACATCTCTGACTTAGCAATTCACATTCAGTATGAGGCATCCCTGTCCTATGATCAAAAGTTTCCCTTGTGTTTTTTTTTTTTTTTTTTTACAGCTGGAGAAAAAACGACAAATCCTTTCTCATTCTGTTCTTGTCCTGCTTGATGGCTTACTATTATACCTGGACAATGTTGTAAAGGAAAATTTGCATATGCAGATCCAGATGTAGTCGAAGGTTTGTAAAGCACATATTTAGGTGGTAGGTTTATACTGTTCTTTAGGTCCTAGACAATGTGTTTTACTATACTTTATGTTCTACAGCTCTACAGAGCTGGTTCCTACAAACCACATTAACAATATCTAAAATTAACCTTAAAATGGTATATGTATTTCATAAGAAGGTACACTGTCTGCATTCCTACAGCTGAAAATAGCCATCCTTGTTGTTTCACCCACACCACCAGAGGTCCTTCTGTCTGCAATGTCTATGGCACATTAAAGTATAAACCAGTTGAAATACTCTGGCTAGTAGTCTCATAGTCACAATCTCTGAAACTATTGAGGAAAGCTACTGAAATACATACCTCTCCAATGAAGAACTCCCTGGTCTGTACTAATCAAAACAGTCACTGTTATGTTCACTGTGTCAAAGTCAAAGTAAACTTTATTGTCATTTAGAACTACACCCATGTAGACTAAATGAAATTTCATGTATCAGCAGAGTTGTTGAGATTACAAAGGAAAGTGAAACAACACATACAAGTAGAGGAATAAACATAACTAACAAATACTACTCCCAATACACGCAAGAAAGAGTAGAGACATTTACCAACACTCATAAATGAAAAGAGTACCCCCTGAGTTAAATTAACTGCCCTATTTAAAGTAAAACAAAACACACTACAGATTGAAATGCCTAAGTTATTTGTCTAATATTGCACTTGAGTGAGTTAAATAATACTGACTATGAATATAATAAATAGATATTGCACTTGAAAATATAAACACAATGCACCAAGGTAACACACAATAACGTTTAATGAAAACAAAAAGTAAAAGACAGAGGTGAGCGCTTTTGCAACAATAGTTGCTTCATCAGACAAAGATCAAGTGAATAGCACTGCTTAAATAGGTAAAAAAAGTTATTTAAAGAGACAGTTACAACATGAGCATAGTAATGGTATGAATAAGATATAAAATGCTGAATAAATACCGCATAAAATACATTTGCATATGCATAAAATGTAATATAATAAAGGTAACAATAAAAATATAAATGAACAATAAAAATTGTCAGTGTTTAAGGCGTCTAGTTTTCAAGAATGGAATCAGAGAGGTGGTACCATTGAGGCCTGGGTATCTTTCTGCATTAAGTTTCAGTATCCATTTCTGTTCATGGCTCTCTGTAACATTTTCTATATCTCCACCTCTCAGATTTCTATATATGTGTTGCAAGACAAAGAATTTGAAGGAATGAGAAGAATCTGTGCACATAACATGATTAGCAAGTGCATTTGTTTGCTTATTATTCCTAATGACGCAGATATGTTCTAAAATTCTGTCTTTAAAAAGCCTATTAGTTTTGCCAACGTAGAAGGCAGGACATTGCTGGCAAAAACAAAAGTAAATGACGTCAGTAGTCTTGCAATCTGAATAAGTGTTGGAATGTAGTTTAAAATGTCTGGTTGGATGAATATATATATTTGTACTGTAGATATATGGGCATGCACTACATGATCTGCACGGAAAAGTGCCATGATGGGTGGAAATGCATGTAGTGTTGCGTGTTTCACTGTTGCAAAGATACTGTTTAAGTGACCTATTGTTCCTAAAGCTAAAGCGTGGAGTATTGGCCATTGTGGCATTAAGGTTAGGGACCTCTTGTAACAGATGCCAATGTCTCCTAATAACATCAGTGTATTGGTTAATGTTACTAGCAAATTGGAACACAACTCTAAAATCATTACTAGTTGGAACGACATTGTTATCAGCAGAATCATTCCTAGTAGATTGAAAGTATGGTCTACATCTGGTATGTCTCATTTGCCAAGCATTGGAAATAATCTTATCAATGTCAGTATCATGGTAACCCCTTTCCAGAAAATCAGATTTTAAACTGTTAAGTGCAATCTCTGCATCCTCATCTTTATCATGTAGTCTTAAGGTCCTAAAGACTTGGCCTTTAAGTACATTCTTAGGTATATGTCTAGGGTGCATGCTGGATTTATGTAAAAGTGTTTTCTTTCTGGTCGGTTTAAAATAAATAGTACTATTTAACTGATTTAAACTAGACCTAGTAATGAGTATATCAAGAAAGTTGATGTCAGTGGCAGAGATCTGGTGAGAAAATCTCACAAAATCAGTGGTGGTGTGTAGGTATTGTAAAAATGAGGTAAAGTCCGAACCTTTACCTTTCCATAACATGAAGACATCGTCTACAAAATGTACATATCATAGTACTTGTCCTAAGAAAGGATTCTTGTCAGATAGAATGTTAACTTCTTCCCAGCAAACCAAGGCAAGGTTGGCATAACTGTTGGCACAGGGAGTCCCCATGGCTATGCCAACCTTCTGTAAATAAAACTGTTCTTGGAACGTAACAATGTTATTTTCCAAGATAATTTCTAGTAAACTGCAAATCAATTGAATTTTGGTATTATTAAAACACTTGTTGACTGTCAGAAACTCTCTTGTCATTTCAATGCCCCATGTATTGGGTATGCTGGTGAATAGTGATTCTATATCCATGGTAACCAAGACAAAATCTAAATCCATATCAATACTACCCATTCTGTTATGTAACCTTGTTAAGAACATCTTGGTATCCCTTAGTATAGTATGACAATTCTCTAAAAGGCCATGTAGGCTGCCTTCAACATATATAGAAAGGGATTCAGTGCATCAGCCAGCCCCTGAAACTATGGGCCGCATTGGTGGTGTGTAAAGATCTTTATGGACCTTAGGTAGACCATAAATACTAGGGACAACAGGTTTAGTAATATTGAAATATTTAAAAAGTGGTTCATCAATTAAACCAGTAATAAGTAGATCAGAAAGGAAAAACAAAACTTTATCAATAATTGCATTTACAGCAGGTTTAGAAATGCACTGGTATGTATCAGTGTTTAATAAAAGTTTTTCCATTTGTTGTACGTATAGTTCTTTATCTAAGAGAACTATACCACCACCCTTATTTGCTTGTTTAATAACCAGAGAGTGTAAATTCCTTAATTCTTTCAGAGCTCTCTGCTCTTCTGAAGTCAAATTACAAAAAGAGTAATCATTGCTATCAGATACACTTATTTCTCTGAATGTAGTTTCACATATATCAATAAATCTTTGAACCCCAGGTGGAGTAATTGGTATAAATGTACTAGGTTGTTTGTAAATATTTTGCACATTGTCTGTATTTACTGGAAACATACATTTCAAAGATAAATTTCTCCCTAGTATCCTTAGATCTTTCAACATTTCAGTTATATCTGCCTTCCTCGCAGGTACAAATGATAACCCTTTATTTAGTACATTAAGTTGTTCAGTATTAAGTTCAAAAGAGGAGATATTAATAACCAGACCTGTAGTTATATGCATCTCCTCTTGTGTAGTTGAACTGTTCCTTCCATCTGGTTGGTCCTGGATATGTGTCCATTGTGCGGAAGACTCTTTGTTCGAGTTCTGAAAGGAAGTGCTGCCTTTAGAGTGAAGTTGCCCTTCTTGGTGGTGTCTAAAAAAACGCTTGCATCGTTTCTGCTTTCCTTTAGATTAGAATCCACAGTTGCAGAGTTATTAGAAATGTGTGATGTTGCAGATGGTTTCGGTAGAGGTATATTCTTCGTTTTATGTCCCGTTTTTTTCTTTAACGTTGTTAAAGATCTTGCTATCATTTGATACAATAGGTACATCCTGTTGAACTCTATCAATGCATGCAGCATTTGAAAGATATTGCACTTGCTTGGAATATATGTAAGTATATATTTCACAAATAAATAAAAATTGACTAATTATGTGTCCAGACCATTGGGACTAGTGCCCGAGTTCATAAGTCTAATCACCATTGGGTAGAAACTGTTACTGGATCTTGTAGTCCTGCAATGGATGCTGCGATATCTCCTGCCTGATGCAAGATGCTTAAACAGTCCATGTGCAGGATGCGTGTTGTCCTGTATTATTTTTTTGGCTTTTGGATGCTTCTTGCAGAATAACGATATTGTATCGATGGAAGACTGGAACCTGTTACAGTCTCTGCAACCCTCAACACTAGTTGTAGCGCCTTCCTTTCTGTAACTGTGTAGCTTCCAAACCACGCTGTAAAGTTGCAAGTGAAGATATTCTCTACAGCACCTTTATAGAAGGCGTAGAGAATATGAGGAGGGAGCTTAGCTTTTTTCAGCCTTCTTGAAAAGTAGAGACATTGGTGCGCTTTCTTGACCAGTTCCCTGGTGTTTCCCGACCATGAGAGATCATCTGATATGTTTACACCCAGGAATTGTGTACTCTTAACCCTCTCCACACTCTCGCCATTGATCCTGATTAAGGGTGGTTTGTTCTTCTTTTTCTGAAGTTGATGATAATCTCTTTGGACTTGCTTACATTCAGGTCAAGGTTGTCCCCCTCACACCAACTGATCAGAGATGCCACCTCCTCTCTGTATGCCCTTTCATCCTCCTTTGTGATGAGCCCCATAACAGTGGTGTCATCAGCAAACTTGATGATACGGTTGTATTTGTGATTAGCATAGCAGTCATGGGTAAGAATGGTTAATAACAGTAGACTGAGAACACATCCCTGTGGAACCCTGGTGTTAATCGTGATACACTTTGATGTGTTCATACCCGAACACACCCTGTGTGGTCTCTCAATCAGGAAGTCCAGGATCCAGTTACATAGATGTTTACTGATCTCTAAATGTGCCAGTTTTTCTATCAGCTGCATTGGTACCACCATATTAAATGCAGAGCTGAAGTCTATGAGCAGCATCCTCACATAGTTGTCTTTGCCCTCTAAATGCTCAAGGGACATGTGTAGTGCTACTGATATGGCATCACCCATGGATCAGTTAGTTCTGTATGCAAACTGCAGTGGGTCAAAATCAGGAGGTAGGCATGATGAAAGATGCTTTTTGATCAGCTGCTCAAAACATTTCATAACAGTGGATGTCAGGGCGACTGGTTTGTAGTCATTAGAGCTGGAGGGAGTGGTTTTCTTAGGTAGTGGGATCATGTTAGCTTCCTTGTAGCATGGGGGTTCTTTTGCCATGGCAAGAGAGGTGTTAACTATTTCCTTGAGCACTGTGCATTATTGATCAGCACAGCCTTTTAACACCTTGCCCAGTATGTTGTCTGGGTCAGCAGCCTTCCTGGGGTTCAGTCTCCTTAGCTCTCTCCTTATCTCCTCTGTGCTGAGGCTGAGGCTGAGTACTGCATCCTTCTCATCAGTGGGTAGCTTTTGTGTCAACCTGTTGTTTCTTTCCTCAAATCTACCAAAGAAGATGTTCTAACTGTCCAGGAATTTGATGCTGTCCTCACACTGTGCTGACCTGATTTTCTAGTCAGTGATCTCTTGTTTGCCTTGCCATAGTCTCCTTGCATCCTTCATGCCCTCAAGGTGGCTTGGTACCTTTCTGTCATACTCCCTCGTAGCCTCCTTTATACCCCTCCACAGATTACCTCTTGCTACCCTTAGGGCTGCATTGTCTTTAGCCCTGTAAGCTGAGTTTCTCTCATTTTGAAGCTCATATACCTTAGCAGTGAGCCATAGCTTCTGGTTAGCTCTGATAATGATATTCTTGGTATCTGTTACCCCATCAAAGCAGTTTGAAATGTATGCCGTCGCTACCTGAGTGTATTCATCAATGTTCAGATGCTGATTCACTGTGGCTGCCTCCTTAAACATATCTCAGTTGGTTCTTTCAAAGCAGTCCTAGAGGACCTCCATTGCCCCCTTGTGGCATACCCTGATTTGTTTCTTTGTGGGTTTCTCTCTAACCAGTACAGATTTGTATAATGGTCAGAGTTTCCCATTTGTGGAAGTTGCACTGCCTTATACGCATTCTTTAAGTTTACGTACTACGCTTTCTTTAAGTTTATGTACACCTTGTCCAAGATATTATCACCCCTTGTAGGAATGTCCACATACTGATGGTAGAGTGGGAGTACTTCTTTCAGATCTGCTTTATTAAAGTCACCAGCTGCCATGTGTACAAAGTCAGGATAGTTGCTCTGAAGCTCATCCATGTGATTGCATAGTTTATTTAGAGCGTCAGTGGTATTAGCACTAGGAGGGATATACACCACTGTTACACTGACCCCATTCAGCTACCTGGGCAAGTAAAATGGTCTACATTTAATGAACAGGAACTCTACATACATGTATACAGACACACATGCACACACACACACACACACACACACACACACACACACACAAACACACACACCCACACACACACATATATATATATATATAT